>NC_067139.1:62293949-62456449 GCF_903995435.1 Acomys russatus | reverse complement strand
CCTGATTCTCCTCAGATTCACCCGGGGAACTTGTCAGGGTTGATACAGAAGTTCCAGCTTTGAGAATACCTCAGACTTGGACTACTCACCTCACTAGGCTCAGCCTCCACTAGGACATCCTTGCAGTCCCATCTTTTCCTAAGAGACAGAAGACCATGAGACCAGGACCCAGAAGACAATTCTAGGAGCCAGAACAGTCATCCAGGAGTGAAACATGGTCCTCAACCATAAGGATAAGGAATTTGTCAAACTCACGAGTGAACAAGGCACAGCCTTTACACAGAATTCCTGGGTGGGATCTTCACCCAGCTTATCTTGATTTCAGTCTCGTGGGAACCAAGGCAGGTACGTCAGTCAAGCCCACCATGACCTGGGACCACAGAACCCTAGGCCCCAGGAGTAGAGTAAGGAGTAAGTAAAGGTTATCCTGAGAACAGACCTTAATGTCTGCAGGCTGAACCTCCAGAGTCTGGCAAAGCTTTTGTGGGAAGGCTGAAATCCAAGTCTGGGTGACAGTAGCAGGACGCCCCCCCCCCCCCCCACCAATCGCCAGTAATCTGTCTCCAGATGTCTGTCCTGTGACAGTGTCTAAGCCAGGCCTAACTCGCTGGACTCTGACTGTTTGGACAGTCCTGACTCCATCATTCCCAGACAGTAGAAGACTTGCTGTTTATTCATGTCTTTTCCTGCTGAAGGAGTCAGTACGAAACTGCTGCCTGCAGGATGTAACTTCCTTCCTGTCTGCCTCCAGCCTCCGTTCATCTTTCGACTCATCTGAACCCAGAGACACTCCGACAGAAATCCCTTGTAAGAATGTAAACCTTGTAAGGATGGTACTTAACATACCAAAGGCTACTCTGCTCCCCAGTCTCCTGGTACATACTTAAGGCAGACAGTGCAGGAGTCCCCACGCCTATTTATTGTCAGAGTACTGTGACACTCCATACACAAAGTTAGGGCCTTTTTAAAGTCACCACACATCTCAGGGACTTCTGTTTAAGTCGTCTATACTGCCATAGTTGTCTTCAGGTGTCAAGTGGACACAGCCTAGAGTCATCTGAGGGAGTCTCAATTCAGAGAATTCCCAGATTGTGTTGTCATATCTGTGAGAGATGGCCTTGAGTGACAGTCGACATAGGAGTGCCCAGCCCGTTATGAGCAGCACCATCCTAGGCAGGTTTGCTTTGGATCCACAAGAAAGCATGAAGCTGGGTGCAGTGGCACACCTGTAATCCCAGCACTGTAATCCTAGGCAGAGGCAAGTGGGTCTCTGTGAGTTCGAGGCCAGCCTGGTCTACAAAGTGAGTCCAGGACAGTTAAAGCTACACAGAGAAACCCTGTCTCAAAAAACAGGGGGGGGGGGCATGAGCCATCAAACCAGTAAGAAGCTCTTCCCCACAGTTTCTGCTTACAAGTTCCTGCCTTGAATTCCTGGCCCAACTTCCTTCAGTGATGGAGTGTAAGCCAAATAAACCGACCTATTTCATGTTGCTCTTGGCCAAGAGTGTTTTGTCATGACAACAGAAAAGCAAACTAGACATATGCCCACTAGTGACAACCCCCTCGGAGGGAGCAAGAGCCGGGCACACACACGCCTTATAAGGGAAATCATCTATAGAGTAAGTTTATATATTTATCGTCAAATCAAGCAGAGTCAGGGTTTGATTCTCACTTCTTTACTAACTGTCGTAAATACCATTTCTTTAGCAGTAAATAGAAACCTCCCATGATGATTAGGTTTGCAAGCTCTTTAGTGCTGGTAATTTGTTCCTTATGCAAGTTAGGGTAAATGCTGGTTTTTATATTCTAGGGCCATATTGTTGAGTCTATACACTTCATAATTGCCTATTGCTTCCTTGCTTCTCATTGCCTCCAACTGCTGTTTGCCTTCAACTCATGTCATCTGCTGGAAAGTAACAGAATTCTGCTGTTTGGTTTGTATTTATCTGCTACGGTTCTCCTATTCCTTGAGGTTTTCTGTGTGGTTCATTTTAATTGTGTCACTTAGATGTGTCACTAGTTGGATAGCTTCATATATGTATGTATATGTATATATATATAGTTTTCTATCATTCTTTCTCTCCCTTTTCTCTTTCTCTTCTCTTACTCTCTCTCTCTCTCTCTCTCTCCCTCTTTCCTCTATATTTAATCAGGCCTTGCTTCTTCTTTGCTTTGAAATTATATGATTTTTCCCCTCCTCTGGTAATTGGTACCCAACTTTTCCAATGCACACAGTGAACTTTATCCTTTCTCTCAGGAAATCTCCATGATTTGTTATTTCCACTCTTCTTCCAAGTACAACATAGACTTTGCCAGACTTAACCGCCTCTTTGTCCCCTTTCAATGTGCTGTTTCTGTGTGGCTGATTTTACATGTGTGTGTGTGTGTGTGTATGAAACATGACTTTTAATTTTTATAATCAAAAGCTAATTATAACTCATGATCTACATTAAGATCCTTTGCCCACCTTAGCTTCCTGCCCATCGGTGTTCATTCTCAATCCAATGCGGTCCATTGGAAGGCAGGCAGCCCGGGTGCACAGTTCTGACAGTCCCATTTCCATTGCTGCCTTCGTCAACCGTTGCCAGTCCTCAAACAGCACTGGTACACTTACAGGTACCAGGACACAGTAACTGGGCGTGATTGCTAAAAGCATAGTCTACACATTATGACTGGGGACCTGCCACCTCTTTGAAAACTCTGCAGGGATTGACCTTAGTACTTTGTTTCCGCCACACATAGACACACTCTCCAGGTGTGCAGCTGTGCTGTCTCCTTAGTTCATGCTGATGTTTTACAGAATCGTTTTGAAGAGGGAGTGTAAGGAAAGCAGAAGTATTTAGTCAGGCGACCACTGCTCAAATTACTCTCTCCTAGTTTCTTAAATAAGCCTTTCATTTTCAGCATTTTTAATTATAGTATAGGAAATGCAATAGGTTTTACTGTGTTTTTGATTTTTCCTCCATATTGGTTATAACCAACCACAGAAGACTTTGATATCTTGGAAGCGATGTTTACAGGTTTTACTAAATAATAATTGCAGCCTGTCTAATTGATTAAAATTGCTTTCCGTGATTTGACTTACACAGTTCTCTATGCTGCCTACTCTCCGCCAAGCAAGAACCTCTCAAGCATGCAAGCATGTATTTTAGCCTCACCCATTCTCCAAAGGCTGGAAGGAGACAACGTTTCCAGACTCTGCTCATGCGTCCCTCCATTCTACATGACCTTGCAGCTTTGTCTGACATGAAAGTCAAGCAAGCATTGTTCTTGAAGAGTATTTTAGTGTTGCCACTCCATATGCTCCTGGCATCTTCGCGCAAGGAACAGAATCTGCTGTCACTCTGACATGGAGGCTGTTTGTATATTTGCAGGTGTTTATTATGTATGTATGTATGTATTTGTTTGGTTTTTAGAGGACTTGATCATTTTTGATTTAGGACTTCTGTGGATCAAGCTGCTAGGAACATGTGTTTTACATGTGAGCACGAATTTCCTTTCACTTAGAACAAATGCCCAGGAACGTTGTCTCAGTCACATGGTTACAATGCGGTTAGTTATATAAGAAGCCACCAAACTAGTTTTCAAGTGGCTGGACCGTTTAAGTTTGTACCAGCAAGGCTTGAGATGGCCAGTACCTCCATCCTTGCCAGCGTTTATCACAGTTTTAAATCGTGTTCATCAGTTGCACTTTCACCAATGAGTATTTTTCCGGTGTTTATTTGCCAACAATATGAGCTCTTCAGGAAAATATCTCTCGGTAGGTTTTGTAGTTTTCTAATCAGCTATCTATAAATTGAACCATAGTATACTGCACATGTACAATGGGCTCTCCAATCAGCTTGCTTTTGACAAAGGATTTTGAAAGTCTATATACTCTGGGTATGAGTCCTTGGGCAGATGCTTGATTCATGGACTTTCCCTTTATTTCTGAAAAATACTGTTATGCTATCTAGAATTTGAAGTTGACAATTCTTCTTTCAACCCCTAAAATACATTACTCCAATTCCCTCTGGCTCTATAACCTCAGGTGATAACGGCCTGAGCACCCACTTAGGCGATGCTCTGTTGCTTGCTGTCTGATCTCAAGATGTCTTTGTCTTTAGTTTTCAGGGTTTGTTATCATCTATCTCCATGTGTGTTTGTTTGTTTTCTCTGTGTTTTCTGTCTTGGAGTTCACTCAGCTTAGGAGTCTGTATGTTTATATCTTTTCCATATGTTGGAAGTATTCAACCTTTGTTTTTTTGGAATGCTTGTAAGCCCTACCTTTTTCTCTCCCCTCTGGAGCTCTGTTGATTCTAACATCAGACCTTTCACAAGGCTTTCCATGTTCTATTTCCAGAGATCATCCCTGGCCTTCACCTTCCTCTTCATCCCAGGAGCATCCGTCAGGCACTGCGGCCCCCTCCCTGTTTCCTGGCACATGCCCCTGACACCACCTCTTGAGGTTCTTGCTGCTTGCATCAAGGATTGCTCTGGTCAGTTCCCTTTGCTGGGATCTTATTATGCCTCCCCCTACATCCCCACCCCCATGCTAAGTTCTAAATTCTTGATTAAAAACAAAAACCTGAGATGGTTATCACTATATAGCCCTGGCTGACTTAGAACTCACTCTGTAGACCAGGCTGGCCTCAACTCACAGACATCTGCATGCCTCTGCCTCCCAAGGCTTGAGGTTAAGGCGTGCGCCACCATGCCTGACAATAATCTTTGATTTTTAACTGTTTCTATTATTTACACAGTCCCAGGCAGTCTTTGTTGGTCTCGTGTTGAAGTTAATTTAGAAGTAAAGCCTAATAAATGTCTATTGTTAGCCCTATAACTATTACTACAGTGGCATTTTCTAACCTGTAGATACCAATGAGAACACAGCCACTTGATTGTCTTAAAATGAGCCTTTCCCTGGGGCGAGGCAGATATCACCTCCTAAGCTAGCCTCCAGTAACTCCCAGTCTTCGTCCCATTCCATCTGCTTCTAGGAATTTCCATCTGTGCTCCTTCCCATCTATAATCCCAAAATACTTGCCAGTGTTGATCATTTGGGCTATCTCTTTCCATGAGGAACTTCTGTCCTGTTTGCCTGCCCAGGTGTGTTGACTTTTAATTGGTCAAACAGGAATAGGTTTTTTGGCAAGGGTTCGTAGCAATCACAAAGACAGCAAGCAGTAATTAGCATCAAAATACATCACACCAACCTCCAACAGTCTCATGGCTTTTATGGCCTTTTTAAATATTGGTAGACACTGAACTTTGTACTTTTATCTCTAAACTCCCTCCAAGGCTCACCTCTCATAACCATCCTTTCCCCCGTGTTACAGTTGTGTTCCTCAGTCTCTCTCTCCTTTCCAACCTTGCTCACCCTGTGACTGACACTCACCACTTTGGCCATGTCAGTGTTATCAGTCATGGAGTCTACATTCTTTCCCATCCTATGTTAGACCTTAGCAATTCTCAAACCCCACCTTTCCATCTCCCCACACCGGAAATGCCTACTGCTTGCTCAGTAATTGACCTGATTGCTCATATATACCAGATCCTATCACATACCGTCCCATGACAAGGTCCCAAGCACTTGAAACACTGGTAGGAAAAAAGAAAATTTGGGACTTCCCTCCCTTGCGGCAGCCATCTCATGCTCCTCCTGAGACATGCTGCTCTCAGAGGGCGCTGCAACCCTGGTCCTCCTTCTTCCTCGGTCTCTGCCATTAGCCATCAGGACAGCAGCCTCTAAGCTGACCAGTCACCTAGAACTCCATTTCCCTCGCCTCCATTAACCCTTCCAGCTACCCAGTGACATATTTCCATGCCGTGTCATGGTCCTTTATGCTTCCACAGACACTGCAGTGGCAAGCCTGTGCCCTCTGCTGTCACACTGCTAGTCCCACTCGATCTGCCCTTCTGTCCGACAGGCCCTGTTCACCGCCTCACCAGCCCTGCAGAAACCATTGTCAACTCTGTCCTCACCCTCAGCCTCAACTCCTGACCCTCTGCACCTGACTTTTTTCTAGTCCCACCTTGTCACAAATCAGCCCTGGATCAGCCATCACCTGCCTGCCTTTCTTTCCTGGTTTTGCTGCCCTACAACTGTGCGCCTTGGCCCCCTGACAAAGCAGGGCTGGCTAGTTAGTCTCCATAGCTCCAACACTGCCGAATAGCCCTGTTCCCCATCCCTCGCTGCCTTCCCCCAGCAGCTGTTCCCAATCTTCCTCCTCTTCCGGAGCCCTCAAGCCAGACCCCGCTTCCTGGATGTGTAGCAGATGAATGTGCATTGTAATTTATCGAGAACTTCATTCAGTAACGACGTTCTCACTTTCTCTCCCCTGCTCTGAATGTCTCTATCTGCCCCCAGTGTGTCTTTATCTGAAAAATATCCTTCCTCTCTTCAAGACAAACTTCTCCCTCTGGACTCTGGATCCTTCTCCTTCCTGATTCCTTCCTGACCTCCTTCCATTTCTCCATCTCACAGCTTCTTCCTGCTAAGTTTAATATTTAGTTTTTATTAGTACATACTTATGAGGTACAAAATGTCACACACATCTGATGTAGCTATCTCCACGAATTCAGACATATGTGGACACCTGTGATCCACCACCATAGCCAAGTGGACACATTCATTACCTCTTCTGTGGTTTTGTTTTCCTGGGAACACAGTGTGAGGTCTGTCCTCTTACCGTTTCGAAGTACACACCAGCATGTCATTCATGTGGGTCTCCAGAACTTAACTCATCTTGCATGATACAAACTTCATGCCAGTTAAAAAAAGTTTTCCATTTTTTCCCCTTCTTTGAGCCCATAGGACCCCCCCTCCCCCATCTCATTCTTGGCTTTCACATGGTGGGTTGTTGTTGTAGATACTTCATGTAAGTGGAATCAGGAAGAACTCATGACTTATTTAACTTAAAATCATATTCACAGAGACAATATATTTCCTTTGCCATTGATCTCTCAATGGATAAAGTCTTGGCATAATGCATATCATGGGATCAGGCAAATATGAATGATGGAGACAATTAATAATGATAGATGTTCCCGAGACAAGGAGGTGAGGGGATGTGGCTTGCACGTGTCAGGTTTTCCCATCTTTGCTGTTGTGACAATACTCAACATGTAGGTCCAGACACCTCATCAATACCCCGATTTCAGTTCTTTTGGAGACCTACCTAGAAACAGGACTGCTGGGTCTTACTGGAGCTCCATTTACACTTCACTCTAGTGGCTGTGCCAGTCTGTAGTCCCAACGACAGCAGCTCTGTGTCCTCCACAGGCTTAACTTAGTCATTTGTCCTCTTTGCAGATGTCATCCCAGCTGGCATCAGGTGGTATCTCACTGTGTACTTAACCTACATGCTGCCTATGGCTGTGACTGCTCACTTTTTATTACACTTGCTGGTCACCTGTATATCGTCACTGGAAAATGTCTATTCAAGTCTCTCGTTCATTTCTAAGTAGGCCGACTGAGTTTTTGCTGTTCAACCGCAGATTCAAATACATGTTAGACATTAACTTTTTATCAGACAGATACTTTTCAAGTATTTTCTCCTGTTCCACAGACTGCCTTTTCTCTGTTGGTGGTTTTAATTTTCTGTGAAGAAGTGGTACAGCTTGGTGTGGCCCCATTTGCATGCTATAGTTTTGTGGATTTTAATCTGAAATCAAATAAGTCATCACCAAGACCAACATCATGTTTGTGTTTCCTTATATCTTCTTCAATGAACCCTGGATCTAAATCTTCAGTGCCTTTGGAGTTGGGTTTTGCTTATGACGTGTGAGAAGGGTTTGAGCTCATTACTTTCCCATGTATATTCAGGCTTCCCAGCACCATTTGTTAAAGAATCCTGTGTTTTGACTTATAATTCTCTGCCACAAATTTCATAAAGACAGTTTATCTGTGAATTTGAATAATAACTCAGCACTTGCTGCTTCTTGTGTGTCTTCCATTTGTCCTTGTCCCTTAGGTAGGTACCATTGGTGTGCCCTCATACCTCCCAAAAGCCATGTGCAATGGTCCCTTCCATGTTCTCGTTCTCCACACAGCCTGTTACACCTGCAGTTGCACATCAGCTAATTAGCAATAGTTTGTACACTGTCCCAGCCCCCACTGTGCCTTCCCTCTGCCCTATCCACTTCTGCCAATCCTTATTGCCAGTGAGCTGCTTAATAAGGGTAGAGGGGACACAGATGCTTTTAGACAAAAGGATGTCACCCACCTCAAGTAACGTGTAGATTAGTGTCCAAGTGCATTACTCACCAGCAGTGCATCTCAGTGTGAACAGAGGTCTCTAGGAAGGATGCTGTTTTAGCCTGATGTGGCCATAACAAGTTATAGGGAGTGCCTTCGTCCTAGTCAGTAAGAAGCAGCATGCAGAATAAGCAAGTTTAACCCTGAGTTAAAGGAAATGGTGGCTCACTGGACTGCAAAACTTTCTATTGGTTTACATATGAAGGGCCCTCAGTAAAGATACCCTCCATAGGGAGGAAACCAAGGTTCACAGTTTTGTTCTTTGTTTTTTAAGGGGGTGATTATTGCTGATGGTTTTGGTTTTGCTTATCTGTTTTTGTGATTTATTTGGTTTTTTTCCCCCATCAGACTCGTGGGACTGGTGGTTTTGAAACACAGAAATGCTTTAGGGGAGGCTAAAGCCCTCCTTAAGCAGCTGGGACCGTCAACGTCCTGTGGGACCATAACCTATTTCACTGAGGTGTGACTGCCCACATGAGGAAGACCATTGTTCGACACTAATGTGTCCCACCTGTTCCTTCTTTTTGGTCCCCAGAGACATAAGCTAAATGACCCCTCCTCCCACCCCACCCCCACACAATTTCAATTGAACTAATCAGCTTGTGCTTCTCTGAGTAAAGGCATCAGGCAGTTTCTCACACTTCCATGAATTTTCCTCCCAGGTACTGAGACTGCAGACAGGTGGTTTTTGAAACACATGTATTTGAATCTTCTCAATGAACTTGAGAATACTATGTGTGCATCACACACACACACACACACACACACACACACACACACACACACACACACGACATTTTGATCTCTGCCTATTGGACTGCTCCAACAAAGAAGAGAAAAATAAAAGAGGGTATATGAATAGAAGGGTGGGTGGATGGATGGATGGATGGATGGACAGATGGACAGCCAGATGGATAGATGGATAATTTATGGTGTCCATATTGAAGAATCTTGTCAATGAGAAGTAGAATACATGCCTTTTCTTTCCTGGCTGACTCCTCGGTTACCTTGCAGCCTGATCTTCCACGGGGCCTTGCTGAATTTCCCAGCAGGCTTGCTGAATTCAGCTATGGTTGCTTCCTTCAACCCTTGATATCAACCAAGTTCCTCTGAGTGATTCCCAGCCCACTGATGCCTTCCTGTGCCCTTTGGCTCTAACCCTCACCTGCCCTTGTTCTATGTAGGGTTGAGTTCCATCTGTAGTTCCATACTGTTCTCAGCAGTACCTTGAATAGAATCCACTTGCCACGTAATTTCTCCTTGATGGGCTATGAGTGCGCATACACAGGCTGCAGCCTGGTGTCCCCAGCCGCCCTGGGCAAGCCTTCAGTTACTTGGTATTTATCTTCCCACTTTCTCACCGGGGTCAGAAGATTATTCTCATAGTCTGGCCTGTGCCTACATTTAAAGTGCAGCAGCTACACTTCTGTTGGAAGGAACACTGCATTCCTCCCCTTCCCCCCTTCTGGGGCCACATGGTTATTGGAAGCAAAGTGTCATTGATCCAAGTTTGTTCTTTTGGCCTAGGACTGCCAGAGTAAGAATGGGCGTAGGATGGGCAAAGCAATGGGCATAGAGGATAAACACTCGTCTTTGTGCTAAGCCCTCTGACCAGTAGGCTCATCTGATCTTGACCACCTCTTACTTTAATGATAGGTGACCATCCAGTGCAGCCTGTTAGCAGTAGTTGGTCTAGCCTATCCTCTGTCCAGCATGGCAGTGGCTAGCCCATGGTGCTAGCCCATATCTCCCAGGCAGGAAAAACTGTACATCTCAAAACCAGAGGAGTCTTCATGTTAAGAGGGAAGGAAGACCAAGACTGTTTACAGCTCACACCAAACAAGGAGTTTCCACCTTGGAGAATGAGCCTCTGGAAAAGATTCTGCACATAGAGACCAGAAAGTAGTTGATGGACACCTTTAGGATCACAGACAAGAAGTGTGTCGCCATACGTCTGCGCTGGGAACAGGTACTTACAGATTCAGAAGGGGACAAGAGGAGTCTTATCGAATTCTATAGACAAACAGTTGTCTATAGAAAGCATAAGCACCCCAGACCCAAGGTGACCTTGGATAGGGAACTGTGGCATTCTGTTCCAAGCCATACAGAGCCCTGGACTGTAGCATGACGCTCAGCCTGCCCAGGAGGTGTCTCAGGACATGCCTGGTACTTGCCTGAGGCTGAGTGAGGTATAAGGCTACAGCAGAATCGAAACCTCATCTTTCAAGTGTTCCCAAGCAGAGCTCTGGAGGCTAAAACACCTCCTGGCTGTTCTCATTCCCCAAATGGCTGTGTTTTATGATGTGTTAAGTTTGGGGAAAGAGAGACTTTCTCCAGCTGTGGCGTCCTCCCAGCTGAAGGCATTCCAGGGTTGGAGATTTATGACCTGCTGAGTGCCAACAGCCCACTGGCTCCACCAGAGGACCTGGGAGTACAGTGGACTGCCAGAGCTCTGTATTCAGCCCTGCAGAGACTACAGCCATGGCTCTCAGGCTAAGGTGTATCCTATGTGGGCGCCTGACCCCCATGTGTGCTGGGTGAACTAGTCGCCTGCTATGTCCCATCTCCAATGACCTGTAGGATGTTTCTTTGAAGAAGGGCTGGATTCTTTGAAATCCCAAAGTTCAAGCAGCGATGTCACAAGTGAGAAGGCCCTGCTTTGTCCTTCCTCAGGACCAAGGCCAGGTGGTAACCTCCAATGAGCCTTTGTTTGTCAATATCCCATTCCCTAATCTACACATGAGTGTCGCCCCCTACCAAGCTTCATTTCACAAAAGGCAGAAGGCTATTCTGGGAAAGTCGGTGTTACAGTAGCCGAGCTTGGCCTGCCTGTGCCAAGCTCTTGAAGAGGGTTTCTTCCCTAAGAGTGTACCTTAGAGCCAGGTGTGGTTGCGTGTACCTTTAATTCCAGCACTTGGGGAGGCATAGACAAGTGGATCTCTGTGAGTTCGAGGCCAGCCTGGTCTACAAAACGAGTCCAGGATAGCCAAGACTACACAAAGAAACTCTGTCTTGGAAAAAAATATATATACCTTAGAAACAGGCTGCCCTGGAAGGTCATGTACAATGCCTGTGTCAGTGTGCATGTGTGTGATGCCTGCCATGGGAGTATCCATGTTTGTGTTGCCTGATACATGTGTGTGATGCAGGGAGGAACGGGCGAGGTAGGATGGCTACGGCAGGAAGACCCTTTAGAGAAGGTTAGAATGGCCCCACGAAGGTCCGATCCAGAGTCTTTGAGCCTCGTTCTGTGACGGTTCATATCCTACCTGATAAAATCTCACTTGCAAACTCCCCTCACCTGGGAGGATGAGTTTATCTCCTTTAGGTTGGGGAAGGTGAGAACGAAGGTCTTAATGCAGACTGAGGGTTGTGGAAGTCACGCAGACGGCATGGTGGATAAGCAGGAAGTGCACTTGGAAAGTGCAGGGCCACACCCCTCTTGCAGAAGTCAGTTGTGTCACTATTTCCAACTCCACATAGCAAAAGACCCCAGGGAGGGCACTGTGATTGCTATACACACCACACACCAGCAGCCACATGCCTTATTTTGCCAGTTCTTTGAGTCAGCCTGACCCTGCCGGGAGATCCACGGTGACTGAGCATCCCGGGCCTGAGGTCCTCTGAAGACCACGAATCTCCCCTGAGGATTGTCATGTGCTTCCTGGGGCTGCTGTGATCCTACAAACCATTTCTTCTCTGCACCCCAGGAGGCCAACGCTGCTCTCCCCAGCAGGTCAGGCAGGGAACAGGCTAATATTTGGTTAGTCTGAGCTCATTCTGCTGCCCATTCCCATTAACGCTTATTTATTCAGTTACATAACAAATGTGCCCAGGGCACAGAAAACTCACTAGGTGGCAAAACTACAGAATAAATAGGCCAGAGTTGGAAACATTCCTGACCCAAGATTAAGCCAATGATCAACTTGTGGAATCGTGGTCTGTTGCTCTGGGGGAACGGTTGTGGGAGGAAGTTCTGAGTGACTAGACAACAAAGGTTCTGATGGTTGCTTTGTTTGTGCTGGTGGGCACTGGTCTCTGTTCATAAGAAATTGTTATGGATGCCCCTTGACTTATGGTGGAGTCACTCTCTGGTGTGAGTTATATACCATACCAAATCATTGACTAACTCAACCTCTGAACACCATAGCTCAGCCTAGCGCACCTTAAATGAGGTGCACGAGCCTAGAGCTGGACAGCATCATCCCACACAAAGCCTATTTTATAAAGGCATATTGAGTGTCTCATATAGTTTATTGAGTGTTGTAATAAACGTGACAAAGAGAAGGGCTTTCTGGGTACTTTCACCCCATCATGAAGTTGGAAATTGTGATACCCAAGCCATAGATCGTTACTAATGTCTGTAAGAGAACAAACAGGCACTTAAACTTGAAGAGATCTCAGTCCTACTTTCCATCATGGAGGAGGTCACATACCAACCACTCCTGCACAGGGGGGATCTGCACAGGGCCAAGGCAAGAGTCAAGGCGTCCTCACCCAAGCAGTGGTGTTAACAGGGCCACATTGTGACCTTTCTGTTAGCAAAGGATCACACATGCAACAGGGACCCTGGAAAATTCCATCTGAGCTGGAGAGTTAGTTCTTAGCATTAAAAAAAAAAAAAACTGTATTTTTCCTATACTTAGAAACAGAAGTGTTGCCACTGAGTTACAATTGCCTATGGTGTTCATACAGTAACGCACGGCACAGATAAGTCACCTAGAACCAATACGCTTTTTCATCTAGCCTGAGTGCCGTGTGTGTGACTCTGAGACGTGACTCATTCTAAGAACGAGACTCCGTTCCTAAGTGACACAGGGCTGTGTTGCCAAGGGTCTACATGAGCTGTGGAGCCACAGTTTTGGGTAAGGGGCCACCTCTTCTCCTCCTTCTCTCTTTACTTCCCTGCTTCCAATTGTTCTTGGTGACTGGGCTGTCCCCAGCACGGTCGGGAGTGAACAGCTCCTTCTCTACTTTTATCACGTGGTACCGCCCTCTCCAGCTTTCTGAGATGGATGGGGGCGGGGGAGGGGATGGCTAATTTCCACTGTCAGCTTGACACATCTAGAAAGAGGAAGTCCACTCCTTGGAATATACCCAGAAGATGCTCCAGCACACAACAAGAAAATTTGCTCAACCATGTTCATAGCAGCCTTATTCATAATAGCCAGAACATGGAAACAGCCTAAGTGTCCCTCAGTAGAAGAGTGGATAAAGAAACTGTGGTACATATACACTATGGAATACTACTCAGCTATTAAAAACAAGGAATTCCCGAAATTTGTGGATAAATGGATTGAGCTAGAAATGATCATAATGAGTGAGTTAACCCAGAAGCAGAAAGAATCAAATGGTATATACTCACTTATATCTGCATACTAGCCCAAGGGGCATGTCCCACGAAAGCCTTCACTTACCAGGAAACTGGGACAGAGGGGAAGGCATCCTATTGGGACTCTAGATGAGAAAAGCATGGGAGAACAGCAAAATAAAAGGATACAGAGGGTCCTAGAAACCTACAAGTAGAACATTATGATAGGCAGATTTGGGCCCAGGGGTCCCGCTCAAACTAAGGCACCAGCCAAGGACAATACAGGAGGTAAACTTTAAACCCCTTCCAGATCTAGCCAATGGTCAGAATATTCTCCACAGTTGAGTGGAGAGTGTGATACGACTTTCTCACGTACTCTGGTGCCTCACATTTGACCATGTCCCCTGGAGGGGGAGACCTGGTGGCACTCAGAGGAAGGACAACAAGTAGCCAAGAAGAGACTTGATACCCTATGAGAATATATAGGGGGACGTAATCCCCCTCAGGAACAGTCATAGGGGAGGGGAATAATGGGAAAATGCGGGGGGGGGGGGGGGGGGAGGAATGGGAGGATACAAGGGATGGGATAAACATTGAGATGTAACAAGAATAAATTAATAAAAAATAAATAAATAAATAAAAATTAAAAAAAATAAAAAAATAGAAAGAGGGAGTCTCAATTGAGGGATTGTGTCCATCGGACTCACCCACGGCCATGGCTCTGGGGAATTTTCTTGATTGCTAATTAATGTAGGCAGGCCCAGCCCACTGTGGGTGTACCATCCCTAAGCAAGTGGGCGTGGGCTGTATAAGAAAGGTAGCGGAAACATGAGCCTGGAAACAAGCCAGTAAGCAGCGTTCCTCCATTGTTCCTGCCTCCAGGTTTCTGCCTAACTCTCCTCAGAGATGTACTGTGACTTGGAAGTGCAAGATGAAATAAAGCCTTTCCTCCTCAAGTTGCTTTCGGTTATGGGGTTTAGCAGAAGAACAGAAAGCAAACTAGGAGGGGGGCTTTGAGACGTTTAAGGCATCACAGACAAAGTGCATCATCCTCTTAGTGGATGACTTATTTTAACTAGCAAATCTCGCGTCTTTCTTCTATCGGCAGAAGGGGCTAAGTGAAATGAGAATTCCAGAATTTGAAGGATTAAATTAACAGACTGTCCTAATGTCTGTATGAATGCCAGAGTGAGTAAAATGCAATCCTGTTACACACTCATTACGGAGAGCTTGCCTCTATTAATGTCTTGGGAAGAAATGCGACCTAGGCGCCATCGCATCTGTCAACTGTTGTCTAGTTAACTGTCCTGGTTGGCACTGCAGAATGAAAATTCAAGTGAGTCCCTTCCCGTTCCACATAAAAAGAAGGCCCCCGTGGCCCCTTGTGATGGTACTGCTCAATTTATTCTTTGTTCTGAAGAGGCGCCCGGCTTTGCTAAAGGCAGAGGGTTTGTGGTGCCTGTAAGAAAGTGCATGGTGTGCTTGCTTCAGCAGCACATATACTAAAATTGGAACAATACGGAGAAGATTAGCATGGCCCCTGCACAAGGATGACACACAAATTCGTGAAGCGTTCCATATTTTTAGAGACGCATGGGAGAATAGCAAAATAAAAGGATACAGAGGGTCCTAGAAATCTACAAGTTGAACAATATGATAGGCAGATTTGGGCCCAGGGGTCCCGCTCAAACTAAGGCACCAGCCAAGGACAATCCAGGAGGTAAACTTTAAACCCCTTCCCAGATCTAGCCAATGGTCAGAATATTCTCCACAGTTGAGTGGAGAGTGTGATATGACTTTCTCACGTACTCTGGTGCCTCACATTTGACCATGTCCCCTGGAGGGGGAGACCTGGTGGCACTCAGAGGAAGGACAACAAGTAGCCAAGAAGAGACTTGATACCCTATGAGAATATACAGGGGGAGGTAATCCCCCTCAGGAACAGTCATAGGGGAGGGGAATAACGGGAAAATGGGGGCGGGGAGGAATGGGAGGATACAAGGGATGGGATAAACATTGAGATGTAACAAGAATAAATTAATTAAAAAAAAAAGTGCATGGTGAAAATAGGCCTTGGCAGAGTGGAAAACAGGGAAGGAGGTAGCCACACCCATGTGAAACGTTCCACAGAGGCTAATTGGCTCATCACAAGTTTTTGATGGTGGAGAGTTGGATGTCTCAGGTCCAGAGATAAATTACCTCACATTATCTTTAGTCTCCTAATAGTCTTTAATTGCCCACCTGGGTGCCCGACCTACCATCTTTTCAACTAGCAGATAAAATGCTTGGGGTATATTAACAGATCATTAGCTTCCATCAGCCCCAGTACTAAGACTGCCCCCTAGAAAGCAATAAAACCTATAGCTCCGCTTTGCTTGACCCACTTCACTAATGTCCCCATCTAGAGATCTCGGAAAGGCCTTAATTTATGACTTTTCGTTCTGTAACTATAAAAGTCAATGGAGCCACTTCCACATTGGGACGCACTATTTGGGACAACCTGAATCTATGCTCGGAGCCATGGGCACTGATAATGTGGCTCAGAATATTCTTTCTCTTATTCTCTTTGGGGTAAACAAAACAAAACAAAAACAAACAAACAAAAAAAACCTACTTGGAGCAAGAGGGGTACTCACGGTGGCCCTTGTTGCTGAGGATGTTTAGAGATGACAGCAACATCTAGGCTGCCTCTGATGGCAAGGGATGTGTCTCGGGCAGGAGAGCACTTACTTTGAGAAATAAAAGAGGAAACAACAAAACCCTGGGGCTGCGGATAGACTGTGCCAGTGGCCAGCTGGCACTAGCTGGTAGAGAGAAAGGCTGCCTTTCCACTGGAAAAGAGATCCTGGAGAGCTGCTCCAGGATCCTAGAAATAAAAAAGGAATCGACAGCACGCAGCTAAGGGTGCTCTCCACGCAGGGATGCTCTCCACACAGGGATAACACTGAGGCTTCCACAAGACAGAAAGGAGAGAGGCCCTGGATGAGGGATAATGCCGCAAAAACCAAAAAAGGCAGCTGAAGAAGCAAGATGACAGTGCCCCTGGGGGAGCGATTCTTGCTCATTATCCAACCCAACCTTGTCTTCCTGCTGGCTTAACGAACAGAAGGAATCAATGAGCTGTGCTGTGTGAATGCAGTTTGTGTTCAACACGTAGAAATATTGGATGTTAAGAGAAAATGAAACTAGAGCCGGCGGGGGCTTTTCGTGGACCGGCCTGAGGTATAAATAATGACTCAAGGACTTTTATAAAGTTTAAAGCTTAGGCCTTTCGCTGGGGCAGTTTCCCAGCTACCGTTTAACCCGACTATTCTAGCCTATCACCCACCACGTGGCTCGATCTTTACCTCTCCTGTTTCCAACTGACCATCTGTGTCCCTCTCTGGCCTCTGGCCGTTAAGTTCCGCCCTCTTACTTCCTGCCCCAGCTACTGGCCATTAGCTCATAATCACAACCAAGCAGCAGTAAGACAACACCAGACCATCTCTTCGGTTGTCTAAGGCATTGAGAATTACAAACAGGAAGCTGATGATTAGCAATATAAATGACAATATTAAAATTCTGCCAGCACTTACCTCTTTCTCAATACAAAATTAACAATTGAAAATACTTTTGCCATTTAGTATTCTAAGAGAAAAAAGCAAATGTTAAACTACTGCATATTTTTGCCACCTCTTTTTAAACCATGCAATCCCAATTTTAAAATCAAAACACCAAAATTATATAATCAGTACCTTGTAGCTTTCATATGCATCTGTATTTTACTCTTACCAAACAATGGAAACACAAAATAAAATAAAATCAACTATTTTTATTTTTTTAAAAAAAGAAAATACAGAGGCATGACTTCATACAAAGTAAGGAAGGTCACCTCAATAGGAACCGATGTTTAGAAACCTCCAAGTGAAGAAAGAGTGACACGTGAATCACACAGGCATCCAAAATGCCACCCACACAAAGGCAGTCCACACAAGCAATCAAAGATAGCAGAGCTCAAGGGTCCACCTTGAGTAAGTGAGGGAAGGGTGAGCTTGGAGCAACCAAACTGTATTTCATGCCAACCTCAGGGGCACAATCAAACATGTTGTATTCTTCAGCTGTTTAACCTGCTCATCCCTATTCCTACAGTTGTCATTTCACACTGTTGGCCAAGAGCCCTGCTGTCACCTCTCTCCGTTCCCCTGTTCTTCCAGGTGTGACTATGCTAAAAGACACTCTGGGATGCCAGGAGAAGCAATGCAGAATTTTCCAACCCCCTGAATCATGGGGCCATTTTCTCTCTGTTCTGGGAAGACTGCGCTGGAGGTCATGCGCTCATGTCAGAAACAAATTCTAAACTAGGTATTAACCTCTGGGGGCATGAACTTGTATGAACAGGGAGTAGTCACTGGTTCTCCATCCATTCCTCCTCTATTCATCTAACATTTATTGAAGCCCCAGTTGACCACTGTGCTCAAATGTCACAGGAAGTTTCTACAGAGCTCTGAGAGCAGCCATTAGTACCAGGCGGTCCACACATTGTTTTCCAGAGGCATTGGAAGTCTCATGTTGGCAAATATACCACCCAACATCCTAGGTAGGCCTCTGCAAGCCCATCCTTGGTGGCAGTCAGCTATAGCAGTCACTAAAGGGTATGTACACTATTCTGCTGTGTGAGACCAGTACTGTTAGCCTCACTCATTTGGCCTTGACAATTACTTTAGTGTTCTGCCTTATTATTATAAATACTTTGTCCCAGGTTTTCTAGAGATGGAGATTCTGGAGAATGAAGTACTTCCAATATACACATTTGTGTCTGGCCTGTGAGGAGCTTTTTATACACTGAGCTAATGAGAGGAAAGGTTCTGATCACCAGTCTCTCGGTGGTAAGCCCCAGCAAGAAGACACCACAGAGGACGCCGGGTTTCAGCCTCGTCGCCAGTGAGGAAGACAGGTTCTTTCACAGAAAGGACGCTCTGTTTTGTGCTTCAAGCCTGACTGTGTGGTGCAGTTTCCCCACCTTCACTCCCATCCATTCTTTAGATGATGTGAGAGCCAGCTTCAGTTGTAGGAGGCGTGGCTTTGCTTTATTATTGTTATTTTTCTTTTTTGCATATACATTTATATTATTGCACATATATACAATAAACTGCCTACAGCAAGAAGAACCATGAAGCAATCAGGAATTATATAAATGGTACATTCATAGTGTTTTGGCCATGTGTATTTGGCAACCTTGAGGAAACATCTTTCTTATCTTGTTGCCTCTAAAATTCTGAATGTAAATCAATATCTATCATATCTCATCATTATCAACTTAAGACATCTATCTAGACCTAAACTCCTCTTAACCCCTAAACAACCAAGCTTAATTGTAAAGCTAAACTATCTGGTCTTCAACCCCATCAGAGACCTGAGAAGGAATAAAATTAATTACCTGAACAAACAGGAAGTGCAGGTATAGGTAGATAAGGTGAAATAGTTAGATAAGGTCTTCAAAAACCTCAGAGATTTACAGAATATGGCATTTAAAGATGTTTTTGTTATTTTAAAGATTTTTTTAAACAATAAGACAGGTTAACTCCTGGCAACATCCAGCCTACCTCAAAGAAGATGATGAGCATCAAAGAATCTCCTTATGGAAAAGGCTTCAAACATGACAAACCAGCCACTGGGCAAAATGTCCTCATTTCTACCACAGACAGAATTCTGCCTAAAAATAGGCAAGCTTGAATGCAAGCAGAGTCAATGGCCAAACCCTGCCAAGACAGGGTAAACAAATCTTCAATAGTTACTACCTCACAAATATGTCTGTCAGATATATTGGGCCAGAAGGCTGAAGCTGATGCTCCAACATTATAGTTTTGGGTGACTGTTCAGGCAGTGAATTGTCTGTCATTTTCTTGTTGTGGCTTAACTTTTAATGATGCATGCTGTAAGTTTACTTCTTCTGTAAGGTAGGTCTGGCAGATCAGGGTAATTTCCTAGCAGTCTTAGTTTTCTAACTCCTTTTTAAACATTGAAAATGGATTCAATGTTTAAATGGAACTCAGATTCAAACATTTCTTTGTGTCTGTTGAGTTGCACAAAGGGCTCTGAGGAATGATACTCCCCAGACATCTGTGAGCACCATTTGAACAGGAATGTCAGTCTTCTATGATAAAACCCTCGGCTCTTAATCTTTCATTGGAAATCATTTCTTTTTGTTATAAACCTTCACTATCAAAAAGACTGACAGTAGTCTAATTTTCCTATTCCATTCTTTTTGAATTGATGCCCAAAAGACTTTTAGTATGTTTCAAATTTCAATAACTTCACTAGAAAAATCTTTGGTACTGATTTTACTCATGTGATAGTCTCAGGAATGTACTATAAAACTTCAACACACAGGCTTAAATATTTTATTTCAGGAATATTTGAATGACTATTCAAAACTGTTCTTGAATGGCTACATTTATTCTGAATCTTATTTTATGTTTTTAAAACCAATTATCTATCTGCTTGTTGTCTTAGTTACTTTCCTGTTGCTGTGATAAAACACCATGACCAAAAGTAATTTATAGAAAAATTTGTTTGGCCTAACAATTTCAGAAGAATCCATAACGGCAGGGAAAACATGGCGCAGGAGCAGGAAGATGGCTGGTTCTATTTTATTTGTACACAAATAGCAGAGAGAGCAAATAGGGTGAGTCTATACACTCCACAAAACAAACAAACAAAACAAAACCATCTTCTCCTCTTTATCTGACCTGATGACCTGTCCTCCTCACCTGCCTGCTAGCCTCATCTGCCCTCCACATGGTCTCTTGTGTCAATACAGCACCAGAAGCCTGTGATCAGGGTGATCACAGAGTCAGGAGCATCATGCGGAGCAACGTGTCCAGGACTGAACTTTGTAGGCTGCTGTACACCACCCCGCCCTAGGCGCTGGCAGCCCCAAGGGCACACTGGGCATGACCTGATCATCATGCGCGTTCTCCACCCCTTTCCATAAGCCCCGCCCCACTTCCTCTCCCCAAACAGAGCAAGGAGAGAGACCAACTCTGCCACTACAGCTGCCGCAGCCCCCCACCCCCAACCCACAACCACCACCCTCCCCAGCAGCAGCAGCAGCAGCAGCAGCTGTAGCAACAGCCCTACTCAGCAAGGACATGCTCCCTTGTCCACTAACATCTCTAGTTCCTCTTTTCTCAGCTGCAAGCACTGCTCCATCCCATCATTTTTTTTCTTCCAATTCCATGAAACCACTTTTTAAAAGCATTTTCCCATAAGACCTATTTGTAGTTGTCCTGGATACTGTGTGCTCTGTAGGCTCATCCTCTGCCTCTGCATCGCCCCTAGAAGCCTCCGAGGGTCTCTTTGGATCCTAAGAAGTGGCCCAGCTGCCGCTCAAGTGCTGACAGCAGCCGCCGCCACAGTATTTGTAATAGACAAAATTCCAAGTCATGTCCCTTGCCACTGCCATCAGGCAGTGATCCGGCTCGGATTCTTTCTGGTACAACTTCTCCGTGGTGGCTGCAGAGGCAACAGGGCAGGCAAGATTTTTGTTTTTTAATTACCTCTGTACAATTGGGCTTTTGTGTGTGGGTATATGGATGTAACTGTGGGTACCAGAAGAGGGCATCAGATCCCTTGGTACTGGAGTTAGAGACAGGTGTGAGCCACCATATGGGGCAGGGGTTAGAACCCAAGTCTTCTGGAAGTGCAGCAAGTGCTCTTTATCACTGAATCATCTCTCAAGCAACCCCTCCATCTGATTTTAAGTGTGATTTTCTGTGCCTTCACTGCCTACACAGATATAATAGAATTTCTTTAATCTCTTGGTTTCCTTGACATTTCTCATAGGGAATGTGATTATAAGGGGTTTTTTTGTTGTTGTTGTTTTGTTTGTTTGGTTGTTGGTTTTGGTGTAGGGGGGTGGCTTTTATGCACCTCTTGTAACTTTAATGAACTCACCGTCTGAGCTTTTCTATTTGGACTTCTCCTTACCCCCTTTCTCCCTGTTCTGTTTTGTTCTAAGATTCATCCTCAGTGTGGGACTCTGATAAAGGAGCAATATTTCACCAAGGCCTCAATTCTCTCCAGTGAGGATCTGCAAGTTGTCAATATGTAATAAAAAGAGATTCTTCAGCATAGAGCTTGGGTAGCACAGATGAAAGAATAAGATGGGTACAGACACCACTGTGTAGCAATTTCCTCTAAACTGAAGCATTCTGCTAGGAGAAAATAATGTTCCTCATCACTCAGAAATTAAACCACACACAAGTCTCAGGAGGTCCCTGAAACTTATCAGGTTCACAGGGTCCCTCCCTCCACAAGGTTGTATAAGGCGTAAGAACTAATGAGGAAAGATCTACTCTGACTTGTCAAGGTGCTTGCAAGTCATGCAGAGAGTTTCAGAGTACCAGCTTTAATGAGTTTCACCCATGCCATAATGGGCCTTTGATAATGCAGCTGCTTTTGAGTAGATGGTGCTCCTATAAGCAATCCCTTACACATACTCCTGAAAGTAACCATATTGGTTCACTGGATTATATTTCAATGGTATCATTACTTTGATATGTCATCAGTTGTCCACCTGTGGAAAGTAAGTATCTGTTCATGAGTGTCACACAGTACATTAAAAAAAAAACTTATTCACTTTAATCCTGATTACAGCCCCCTCCCTCTCCGCCCAGTCCTCCCTCAAGATCCTCCCCCCATTCTCCCTTCTCCTTCTTCTCAGAGAAGGGGGATGTTCCCCATGGGTACCAGCCAGCTCTAACACACTAAGTTGCTGCAGAACTAGGCACATCCTCTCCCACTGAGGCCAGACAAGGCAGCCCAATTAGGGGAACTGGATCCACAGGGAGGTGTCAGAGTCAGAAGGGCCTCGGCTTCAGTTGTTGGGGGATCCACATGAAGACCAAGCTGTGCATCTGCTACCTATGTGCAGGGGCCTAGGACCAGTGCATGTGTGCTCTTTGGTTGGTGGTTCCGTCTCTGTGAGCCCCCCCCCCCCATGGGCCCAGGTTAGTTGACTCTGTAGTCTTCTTGTGGAGTATTTGACCCTTCTGGAACCCTCAATTATTTCCCCCAACTCTTCTGTAGGACTCCTTGAGCTCTATCTAGTGTTTGACTGTGGGTCTCTGTGTCTGTTTCCATCAGCTGCTGGGTGAAGCCTCTCAAAGGGGTTATGCTAGGCACCTGTCTACAAGTATAGCAAAGTAACATTAACAGTGTCAGGAGTTGGTTCTCTCCCACAAGATGGTCTCAATTAGAGCCAGTCTTCAGTTGGCCATTCCCTCAATCTTTGCTCCATCTTTGCCCATGCACATCTTGACGGCAGGAAAAAATTTGAGTCAACGATTTTGTGGATGGGTTGGTGTCCTTATTCCTCCAGGAAGTCCTGCGTGGCTATAGCAGGTACCCAATTCAAGCTCCATATCCCCCGCTGCTAGGAGTCTCAGCTAGGATGACGCCCACAGACTTCCTGGGGCCTCCTCAACCCCAGGTCTCTGGAAAATCCCAGAGATGCCCCCCACTTCCGATTTCCCTTCTCTTACTCACTCCCTACTCCTAGTTCCTACCCCTGCTCCCTCCTCCCCTTCCCTACCCAGTTCTCTTCATCCACCCACCTCCAATGCCTATTTTATTTCCCCTTCTGAGTGAGATTCAAGCATTCCTTGAGCCTTGCTTCTAATTTAACTTCTTTGGGTCTGTGGGTTATAGCATGGTTATTCTGTACTTTATAGCTAATATCCACATATAAGTGATTATATACCATATGTGTCTTTCTGGGTTACCGCACTCAGGATGATCTTTTCTAGTTCCATTTGCCTGCAGGTTGCATGATGCCTTTGTTTTTAACAGCTGAGTAATATTCCATTGGGTAAATGTACCACTGTTTCTTTATCCATTATTCAGTTGAGGGAAATCCAGGTTGTTTTCCGTTTCTAGCTATTACAAATAAAGCTTCTGTAAACACAGCCAAGTAAGTGTCCTTGTTTTATGGTGGAGCATCTTTTGGGTACATGCCCAGGAGTAATAGAGCTGGGTTTTGAGGTATAGCTATACCCACTTTTCTGAGAAACTTCCAGATTGATTTCCAAAGTGATTGTACAAGTTTGCACTCCCACCAGTAATGCAGGAATGTGCCCAAAGCTCCACAAACGCTCCATCATGTGCTGTTGCTTAAGTTTTTATCATAGCCATCCTGACGGGTGTAAGATGGAATCTCAGGGTCATTGTGATTTCAGTTTCCCAAATGACTAAGGATGATGAACATTTCTTTGTGTTTCTCAGCCATTTGAGGTTCCTCTGCTTAAAATTCTTTGTTTACCTTTGCACTCTATTTTTAATTAGGTTATTTGGTGTATAAATTCTTGAGTTCTTTATATATTTTGAATATTAACCCTCTGTCAAATGTAGAGTTGGTGAACATCTTTTCCCATTCTGCTGGTTGCCGTTTCGTCCTATTGTCAGTGTCCTTTGCTTTACAGAAGCTTTTCATTTTTATGAGGTCCCATTTATTAATTGCTGATCTTAGTGCCTGAGCTGTTGGTGTTCTGTTCAGGAAGTTGTCTCCTGTGCCAATGAGTTCAAGACCCCACTTTTTCTTCTATTAGCTTTAGTGTACCTGGTTTTATGTTAAAATCTTTGATCCATTTGGACTTGAGTTTTGTTCAGGTTGATAAATATGGATCTATTTGGATTTCTCTACATGCAGACATCTAGTTAGCATCACCATTTGTTAAAGATGCTTTCTTTTTTCCATTATATTGTTTTGGCTTTCAAAAATCAAGTGTCTGTAGGTGTGTGCGTTTATTTCTGGGTCTTCAATTCAGTTCCATCGATTAATCTGTCTGTTTCTATGCCAATGCCATGCAGTTTGTATTACTATTGCTCTGTAGTACAGCTTGAAATCAGGGATGGTGATACCTCCAGAAGTTCTTTTATTGTACAGGATTGTTTTAGCTATTTTGGGTGTCTTGTTTTTCCATATGATGTTGAGAATTGTTCTTTCAAGGTCTGTAAAGAAGTGTGTTGATATTTGATGGGAATTTCATTGACTCTGTAGATTGCTTTTGGTAAAATGGCCATTTTTACTCTGTTAATCCTACCAATCCATGAGCAAGGGAGATCTTTCCATCTTCTGATACTTTCATCAATTTCTTTTTTAGTGACTTGAAGTTCTTGTCATACACGTCTTTCACTTGCCTGGTTAGAGTTACCCTAAGATATTTTATATTATTTGTTGCTACTGTGAAAAATGTTATTTCTCTAAGTTCTTTCTCAACCAGTTTGTCATTCCTATACAAAATGGCTACTGATTTTTAAAGTTAATTTTGTATCCAGAAACTTTGCTGAAGGTGTTTATCAGCTGTAGAAGTTCTCTGATAGAATTTTTGCAGTCACTTACATATATACTATTATGTCATCTGCAAATAGTGATATTTTGACTTCTTTCATTCCAATTTGTATCCCCTTGATTTCATTTAATTGTTTTATTCCTCTAGCTAGGATTTCAAGTACTATATTGAAGAGATATGGAGAGAGTAGGCAGCCTTGTCTTATCCCTGATTTTAGTGAAATTGCTTTAAATTTCCCCCATTTAATTTGATATTAGCCATTGGCTTGCTGTTTATTGCTTTTATTGTGTTTAGGTATGAGCTTCGTATCCCGGATTGCTCCAAGACTTTTAACATGAAGGGGTATTAGGTTTTGTCAAATGATTTTTCAGCATCTAATGAGATGCTGATTGCTCCAAGACTTTTAACATGAAGGGGTATTAGGTTTTGTCAAATGATTTTTCAGCATCTAATGAGATGATCATGTGGGGTTTTTTTTAGGTTTATTTATATGGCAGATTACGTTGATGGATTTACCTATGTTGAACCACCCCTGCATCCTTGGAATAAAGACTATTTGATTATGGTGGATGATGTTTTCTTGCATTTGGCTTCCAAGTATTTTTGCATCTACGTTCATAAAGGAAATTGGTCTGAAATTCTTTCTTTGTTGGGGCTTTGTGTAGTTTAGGTATCAGAGTGATTGTGGCCTCGTAGAAAAAGTTTGGCAATGCTCCTTCTGTTTCTATTTTATGGAATAGTTTGAGGAGTATTAACATTAGCTCTTCTTTGAAAGTCTGGTAGAATTCTCTGCTGAAACCATGTGGTCCTGGACTATTTTTGGTTGAGAGGTGCTTAATTACTTCTGCTGTTTCTTTTGAGGTTATAGAACTATTTAACTTGTTTACCTGATGTTGATTTAACTTTGGTAAGTGGAATATATCAAGAAAATGGTCTATTTCATTCAGATATATGAATTTTGTGAGGTACTGGCTTTTAAAGTAAAACCTAATGATTCTTTGGATTTCCTCAGTGTCTATTGTAATGTTCCCCTTTTTGTGTCTGATTTTTGTTAATTTGGATATTGTCTCTCTGCCTTTTAGTTTGGCTAGGGATTTGTCTTGTTGATTTTCTCCAAAAGAACAGCTCTTGATTGATTTTGTTTTTATAATTTGTTGATTTCAACCCTGGGTTTGATTATTTACTACCATTTACTCCTCTTAGATGTTTGCTTCTTTTTCTTCTAAAGCTTTCAGTTGTGCTATTAAGTACTATGAGAGCTCTCCAATTTCTTTATAAAAGCTCTTATTGTTAAGAACTTTCCTCTTAGCTGTGCTTTTATTGTGTCCCATAAGTTTGGGTACGTTATGCATTCTTTTTCATTGAATTTTAAGAAGTCTTTAATTTTGTCTTTATTTCTTCCCTGGCCCAATGGTCATTGAATAGTTATTTAATTTCTATGAGTTTGTAGGCTTTCTGTTGTTGTTGAAGTCCACCTTTAATCCATGGTTCTCTGATAAGATACTAAGAGTTATTTCAATTTTCTTGTATCTGTGGAGGTTTGCTTTGTGAATTGACTATATGGTCAGTTTTGGAGATGGTTCCATGAGGTGCTAAATAGAAGGTATAATCTTTTGTGTGTTGGAGGTTGGTCTGATGTATTTTGATGCTAATTACTGCTTGTCTTTGTGACCCAAGATTGCTATGTAACCTTGCCTAAAAAATGTATTCCTATTTGACCAATTAAAAGCCAACACGCCTGGGCAGGTAAATGGGATGGAGGTGGCTAAGGTTCCTGGGCTTGGGAAAACAGGGAGAATCTTGGGAAAGAGATGAGATTGGACAGAGGAAGAGCAAGAAGAGGAAGAGAAAGGAGAAGAATCACCATGGGACAGGAGTAGAGCCAAAAGGCCCAGAGAAAGAGATAGCCAAAATGAACAACAATAGCAAGTATTTTGGGATTATGGGCAGAAGTAGCAAAGATAGAAATTTCTAGAGGCAGATGGAGTAGAATGGGATGGAGACTGGGAGTTACTGGAGCCCTAGGTAAAGGCTCATTTTAAAATACATCATGTGGCTGTGTTCTCATTGGTTGCTGGTGGGTTAGCAAATGCCAGTATAATAATAACTGTAAGGCCAGCAATAAACATTTATTAGGCCCTACTTCTAAATTAACCATAACATTTGTGTTTGGGTGAAAGGTTCTGTATATATCTGTTAAGTCCATTTAATTCATTACATCATCATTAGTTCTCTGCTTACTTTCTTTCCAGATGACCTGTCTATTGATAAGAGTGGTATGTTGGAGTCTCCTACTATTAATGCTTGGAGCTCAATGTGTGATTTAAGTTTTAGTAATACTTCTTTTACAAACGCAGTTGTCCTTGTATTTGAGGAACAGATGTCCAGAATTGAGCTGTCCTTTTAATGGATTTTTTCTTTGTATTAAGTATCCTCCCCTAACTCTTTTAATTTTGGTTCTAAGTCTATTTTATCAGATATTAGAATGGCTAGTCCAGCTTGCTTCTTGGGTCAGTTTTCTTAGAAAACCTTTTTCCAGCCCTTTACTCTGTGATGTTTATCTTTGTGGTTGAGGTGTGTTTCTTGTATGCAGCAAAATGATGGATCCTGTTTAGGCGTCCATTCTGTTATTCTGCATCTTTTTACTGGGGAATTGAGTCCATTGATTTTGAGAGATATTAACGACCAATGATTGTTAGTTCCTGTTTTATATATTTATATATATATTGGTGGTAGTGTGTGTGTGTGTGTGTGTGTGTGTGTGTGTGTGTGTGTGTGCACGCGTGCGTGCGCGCGCTTTTGGTTTTGCTGCAGCAGAGTTATATATTTCCTGAATTTTCTTGGGTGTAGTTAACTTCCTTGGGTTAGAGTTTTCCTTCTAGTATCTTCTGTAGGACTGGATTTGTGCATAGATATTGTTTAAATTTGGTTTTATCATGGAATATCTTGTTTTTTCCATCTGTGGTGATAGAAAGTTTTGCTGGGTATAGTGGTCTGTGCTGATATCTGTGGTCTCTTAGGGTCTGCAAGGGCCTTTTAGCTTTCATAGTCTCTGTTGAGAAATCTGATAGGCCTGCCTTTATATGTTACTTGGCCTTTTTCCCTTGCAGCTTTTAATATTCTTTCTTTGTTCTTTGTATTCATTGCATGTTTTTATTTTTATGTGGAGGGAGGGTTTTCTTTTCTGGTCCAATCTATTTGATGTTCTGTAAGCTTCTTGTATATTTATAAGCATCACTTTCTTTAGGTTGGAAAATTCTCTGCAATAATTTTATTGAAAATATTTCTGGCCCTTGGAGCCAGGAATTTTCTCTTCCTTTTCCTAATATTCTTAGGTTTCATTTTTTCAATGCCTCTGATTTATTGGATATTTTGTGTCAAGAACTTTTTAGACTTAACATTTTCTTTGACTGATGTATCAATTTCTTCAATCTTGTACATCTGAGATTCTCTCCATCTTTCTTTCTTTTTTTAGTAATACTTTTGTCTCTAGTGTCTGTTCTCTTTGCTAAGTTATCCATGTCCAGGATTTCTGCAGTTTGTGTTTTCTTTATGGTTTCTATTTCCATTTTCAGGTCTTACACGGTTTTATTCATTTCCTTCATTTGTTTGATTGTATTTTCTTGTATTTCTTGAAAGGATTTATTTGTTTTCTCTTTAAAGGCCTCTATTGTCTTCATAAGAATAGATATTAGATCATTTTCTTATATTTCAGATGTGTTAATATATCTAGGGCTTGTTGTAGTAGAGTATCTGGGTTCAGGTGGTGCCATATTGCCCTGGATCTTCTTGGTCTCTTCTTAAGCTGGCCTTTATTTAACCTTCTGGTTGTCTCTGGTGTTAGCTGGGTGTTTCTGGTGCCTACAGACTCCTTGGGAAGGGGGGTGGAGCCTTGGGCCTGAGGCTGGAATTTGAGAGAAAGCTAGCACCTCCCCTCTGCTGGCTGTATTCCAGTTGGAATCCCAGACAGGAGACTGGAGTGTTTTGGACTAACCTTTATGATCCTGGTGTCCCATCAGCATGTCTCCTAGGGAAGGTAGGTAGAGGCCTGGACCTGAATATGGATGTTCATAGGGTCTGGCAGCCCTCCTCAGTAAAGCAGGTAGAGCCATGAACCAGAGGCTGGAACTGTGTGTCCCTAGGGCCTGCCAGGCTTCCTTGGGAAGGCAGGTAGAGCTATGGGCAGAAGGTTAGATGATCTAAGGGTGTGACAGCCCTCCTGGGTTAGGCAGGTAGGAGCTCTCACCTTGGGGAATGTAGGTAGAGCCTTGGGCTTGAGGCTGGGGATAGCCTGCAGCTCTCCCCTGCTGCCTGTGTACCAGTTGGAACCCCAAGCAGGAGACTGGGGTGAAGGTGTCTAACATGGATGATCCTGTGGTCTGGTTTGGCAGGTCTTCTTGTGAAGGCAGGTAGAGTTCTGAGGCAGAGACTGGACGTTCCTGGTGTCTGGCAGCCCTCCTCAGTTAGCGGGGTATGGATGTGGCCTGGAAGTAGGATGATCCAGGCACCGGACGCTCTCCTTGGGAAAGTGGGTAGATCCTTAGGCTGGAGGTTGGACCTGTATGTCCCTGGGGCCCCTCTACACAGTACTTCTTATGAGTGAACAAGTGGCATTGCAGCCAGGCCACCAAGGATGGTAAAGAACACTGGAGCTCCCTAGGGTTCAGTCCTTGGTTTTTCACCTGATCCATTCTTCAGGCAGCTGATCCATTCTTAAGCCTTAGCATCATCTTCAAGGCAAAGGTCCCACCAGATTTGAGTTTCAGCTTGGGAATAGTTTTAAAACAGCTAATGCGGAGATATCATAGGTATAACATACAGCAGAGCTCAAACCAAATGCACCACTTTCTCTCCTGACTTTATTATCACATAGCACAGTTTCATTTTAGTTTTGTTTGAAATACTCTTTAACTTCTCTGATAAATTCTCTTTTGACTTCTGGGTTATTTAGAAAAACACAAATATATATTGGCCTGGTGAGATGGCTTAGTAGGCAACGGCTTTTGCTGCCAAGATGACAAACTGAGCTTGATCTCTGGGCCACACATAGTGGAAGAGGAGAACCTACTTCCTTTACAAGTTCTCCTCTGACCTCAAGTTCGTATGGTGACACATGCATCACTCCCCCCACAAAATAAATGTAAAAAAGAAATATGTAAGTGTTCTTAATATTTTTAATATATATTTTATTAATTTATTCATATTATACCTCAATTGTTATCCCCTCCCTTGTATCCTCCCATTCCTCCCTCCCTCCCATTTTCCCCTAACCCCCCCCCATGACTGTGACTGAGGGGGACGTCCTCCCCCTATATATGCTCATAGGGTATCAAGTCTCTTCTTGGTAGGCTGCTATCCTTCCTCTGAGTGCCACCAGGCCTCCCCATCCAGGGGATGTGGTCAAATATGGGGCACCAATATTTTGAAAACTATGATTTTAGTTAACCCATAAACATATTTTATATAGTAATATTATAATTCTTTTATTTTAGCAGCGGGGGCAGGGGAGTTGAGACAGTTTTTCTGTGTAGCCCTGGCTGTCCTGGACTCACTTTGTAGACCAGGATGGCCTCCAACTCAAAGCAATCTGCCTGCCTCTGCCTCCCAGAGCTCTGGGGTTAAAGGCTTGTGCCACCATACCTGGCTAATGCTTTTAAATTTTACTGAGACATAAAATTTAGTATCTCTTATAGAATATCCTGCACACTTCAAAAGAAAGTGTGTTCTGCTATAATTTGGTGCAGTGTTCTTTAAATATCATGTGGATCTGGTTGATAATCCAGACCTCAGCAATATCCCTCGATATTTTCCACTTATCCTAACAATTACTAATATTTGTCTAATATTGTATATTTGTCTATCTTTTCAGCATCATCAGATCTATAAATATTTGTTTTAATCTTTAAGATCTGGACTTTAAATACTAACTTTAACATGTAACAGATTTTTCTAAATGCAAATAGACCTGGGGCAGTGGGGTGGTTCAGAGGTTATAGGCACTAGCTGCCAAGGCTGCTGACAGAAGTTCACTCCTCGGGCCCCACACAGTGGAAGTAGAACGCTGACTCTTAGCCGGGCATGGTGTGCACGCCTTTAACCCCAGCACTCGGGAGTCAGAGGCAGGTGTATTGCTGTGAGTTCGAGGCCAGCCTGGTCTACAAGGCGAGTCTAGGACAGGACAGCCTGTCTCAAAAAAACAAAAACAAAAACAAAAACAAACAAACAAAAAACCAAAAAAAAAAAAAAAAAAAAAAGAAAAGAAAAAGAGAAAAAGAAAGAAAGCAGGCTGACTTTTGGGAGTTGTCCTCTGGCTTCCACATGCACACTGTGACATGCACAAACACAAACATACACATCCATAATCAATAACAGCTTAAAAAGATGTAATGTATGACCGTGGAATTGACAACTATATTGTGTTCCACCGACCCATATCTCTACACTCTAATAACATCCTTCTTTTCTAGTGGTATGGACCAAACAGGGCTTCATGTGTGCTAAGCAAATGCTCTACTACTGAGCTACACTCCTGCCTAGAATGATAGTGTTTAAATCCCTGACTTTTCCACCACCATTTGGTTATTCTCCTTTCATCTCAACTTTTCTTTTTAGAAAGTATCTGGGCTCCTTCGTGAATTTATTATTTATCTAGAACCTAAGCATTAACTACTCAATTCTTATTAAGCTTAATCTTAAGTCATCTTGGTTTTTGAAAGAGGGTCTCACTGCGTAGCCCTGGCTAACCTGGAACTCACTATGACCAGGCTGGCCTTGGACTCACAGACATCTCCCTGCCTCTGCCTCCTGAGTGGTGAGATTAAAGCATGTGCCACCATGCCTATGTCTGATTTCATACAACTTTTTGTTCTATGTTTAATATATCTCTATCACGGATATAAAGGGGTTGGCAAAACTTCCCTTAAAATGGGCCAGGCAGTAAATACTTTAGACTGCATGAACCACATGATCCTTGATAATACGAATAACCCAGACACTTCTATTACAGCACAAAAGCAGTTGTAGAAAATAACTTGAAAGCAAATGAGCCTACAGCATTATGAATAAAGGCAGTCTATAGTTGGTGTGCTATCTATAGATAGGTGAGTAGCTGTAGAGGCAGAGCAAATTTTACAAAAGCACCTTGAACTCTGACTTTGTAATACACTTTCTAATGTTAGACTTTGTTCCAACTTTCCAATACTAAAGCAATGGCTGCCTTTGTGTTTCACCCTCTCACCAGTCAGCTCCTAAGTGATGGCGCTGATGGGTTTATGAACAGGGTCTACGTCTCCACCTTCAAACATGATGTGAGTGTCTAAAAAGCCATCTATCATTTTCAACCTTCAGTGATAATAGCTATACTGGATAGCTTTTTATGACACCTTCAAATTCAGACTGTTTCATAATGAAGGCACTGCTCCGACTTTTGCACCATCACTATAGACTCTGTGCTCTGGACCATCCCTCTGCCCCACTGAGCCCACTGATTGGTTTGGACAAGTGGATACATTCCAACTCTTCCTCTTCTTCTTCTTCTTCTTCAGTTATTCAAACCTCAAGACAACACAGAAGAAAATTGAGTCTTTCCAGGGCTTAGAAGAAACTAAATAGGAAATGGAAGTTTCATTTTAGAGATTTCACTTTGAGATTTTTTCAATAAAATAAAATCAGTGAAATGGTTTTTGAGTTATCTATGTAAACTTCACTGGAAGTTGAGTGTTACAGAGTGAAAAGATCCAAAGAAAATAAATTAGTAAAGCCAGTGGGAAGATTAAAATATACTTATTTCTGAAAAGTATTGGCCTAACCCTTAAGCATCATTAAAATATTTACTTGAAGTTTAAAAGTTAATAAATAGCCACGCTTATATTGAAATCAGCTTTTACATCCTCACAAAGTACCAATGAGAGTTATATTCACATCCTAGGTAGAAAATGATTCACTACTAGTGTAGAGGTTAGGATTTCAAGAAATCCAAGGTCTTTACTTGAAACTCACCTTCAAGGACGAAATGAAAACAAAGCAACCAGGGTGTCCACGTTTACTTATTTAAATTCCCTGGAAAACTCAACATAGTTCAGCTGTAAAAATATGACACACCCTAGAGAAGGACCATGCTCAACAAGACAGGGAATGTTTCTTCACAAGAAATCAAAAGATCCTGATAAATAAAAATACTTCAGGCAGTACATAGTAAATATTTTTATTTAATAACAACTTAAGTCAGTCTTGGGAACACTGTTGTGTAGTATACTTATTAATTTATAGTAGCAGGATGAAAATACAGTTACAGATGCAAATGTTAAAGACCAATAATCAAATATTATTGTTCATCACAAACAATTATGCATATAAACAGTATAAATAGCTATAATCAACTTGAGTAAATGCCAAATATATAACATATAATTATTTTTAAACTGAGAATTATCAATTCTAATTCAACCAAATTCAAGTAATCATTTGCCCAAAGAAATAAACATCTTAAAAGTTTAGGATTTATAATTTTAGGAATTTTCAGTATGATTCACAGCTCTGATCGCTACTGAATTCACTGTACAAACACACTTACCAATTGCTTTGCGGCTTACAATTAGGAATGACTGATCCCTGAAAACCCTTAACCAAAGAACCATTTTAGTTGTCCTGAGGCACAACCCTGATATGATGAATGTAATAATGGCCAGAATTTTTTTTTAACAAGCATATGGAAGTTTTCACTTTCACAAGTATGAATTTAGTTTTCCAAAATCAAGTTCCAATGTCCAGCATCTAAATCCTTCTATAGAGGAAAGAAATGGCTTAACGGTCCTCTAGAGAAAAAATTCTTTTTCAGATCTTAGTTAAAAGACTATGGTATAATGGGCACCAAGAATGACTCAAACTTACGTAGCAATGTCATTATGTTAACGTCTATTGGTCAGCTAAGGACTAAGGGGCGAGTGCCATGTTTTATCTACCATTTGCTTCTGATAATGCAGATGGGATGAGATGGGATGGGATGGGATGGGATGGGATGGGATGGGATGGGATGTTAAATGTTGGGACAGGATAGGGAAGAAGTCTAGTTGGGCCTGCCAAGCATTTCCACTGAATTTATGGATGGATGAGTAGTTTAGTTTGGGATTGTTCACGTGTGTTCATGTGGCGCTCAGGAGGGACACTATTCACCCACAAGGTGCTTCCCAGGGCTGCAGGACAAGGGTCCAGCAGCTCCGAAGGTAGTAACTCTTCCTTGGAAATCCCTAGGGCACTCAGGGACCCTGGAAGTATAGGGCATGAAAAACATTTTATATCAAAAGGCAATCCATCCTAATTAGAGTCCTTTTGAATTATTCCATTACCAACTGAGAATATAGACGCTGGCTTTTTAAAAGAACACAGATGAATATGTTCACAAGATGCCAATGCAAGGTCAGATTATTGCCCCCATGTCCTCCCAGAATTGAGCTTGTAACGTCTGGGAAATTTTCTGAGGCCTCTGGCCACCTTTCCAAATAAAAGCTTAACAAATATATTTAAGTCTTTTATTGAACTCTGTAATCCCATAAACCAAACAGCTAAGCTGAGCTTGTTTCATGTAACTTTTGTTTCACTGGAAAATATGGGAGGGTATTTTGCTATTTTCCAGAAATAGCAAGCAAAACCTGTTCACTCTGAGCTCCGTGGTGGCTGCTCCCAGGGAGATCTCAGAGAGAAAACAAGAAAAGCAGACCCTTCAGCACAGCTCAGACTCCAAGATGCCTGGTGTTCTCAGAAAAGAGGTGCACAAGTCTTTCTCAATTCAAATCCAGAAGATTCTGAAGAACTTCCACTACAATTTCATAACAGAAGAGATACTGCTCCTGCACACACACGAATGACAGTGCTAAGTAATGGACACTGACGTCGCCTTCGGGAGAACACATCTGTCAATGTTTTCAATAACTTAAGAAAATTCCATTCAAATAACAAATATTTATCTACAACCACTTAGGGACCTTTGTAATGCAAGTGTGGATTTTAAATATGAAGAAGATAAGTAACCAAAATCAATCTTGGTCTAGGACTCCTTAACAGTGTCTAGACGGAAGGAAGATGTCAGCACCCATTTTCTTGTATCATCTCTAGCTAATCTAATTCAAATGTATGCAACTGTTATATATTTATATACCCAAGTATATCCCCACTTATATAGACATGTTATATATACTATAATGTCAGTGTAGAGGCAACTATTTTTATTATAAATATTCTCTTTATTTCTCCTGGCAATTACAAACTCATCTGTGATATAAACACATATATTTATAGTGTTCCAATAACAGATAGGTGATAGGTAGATAGATAGATAGATAGATAGATAGATAGATAGATATAAATAGAGGCAAGTACATATTTCAAATTGCTGTCTATAAACTTAGTAATAACACGTGATATACTGGCTATGCAGCATGGCATTATGGTCAAGGCCTGTGACGTCAGTTTCAGTGCCAACCCCTCCCCTTGCTGTCTGAGTAACCCCCATGGGATGGACTCCATTGCTGGGAACCTAACGTACTTTATCAAGGTTATCAGAGCAAAACAAGTTCACCAATATCTACCTGGAACAGTAAGAATTAATGAGATTACAAAAAGCATTATAAACCATCCAGTCTTTACTATGCTAATCTTGGTCTTGACTGTTCTTCTTAGATTTCTGTAAGTAGCACTTACCTTTGTTTGAATCATGCCAAAACGCTGTTTTCTCATCTGGGTCACTATGTTCATAATGTTGAACTGAAATGAGATGAAGGTAACTGAATGATCTAGACACTGGAAAAACACAAACTCACAGATTGCCAAATGAGTACTGTCTATCTTCTTCTAGTGAAAAGAGATGTCAAGACGTAACCAGAAAGGTCTCCTTTCTAGTCACAATATACACTCTAAAATTCAGTCTAATGAATAAGAAAGACTTGTTTCAGTGGGCTTTGCAGGGGGAAGAAGGAAACCATCATTTAGGAGAAGAATGCTCTCAAAGAACCTACTCCCTTTATGCTAACCAAAGAAAGAACTGAACGCAGCAGTACAGTTCTGAACAAGCACAGAAGACCTTCCACGGCCACATGAGATGTTCCTGATATAAAGAGCCCTGTCAATTCAAAGAGAGACCGTTGGCCATGGCCACTAAACACTGTAGAGTGCACAGCGGCCACAGATTGTAGGTCACAAAGGTCTGCTGCTAGCTCACAATGACATGGGTGCAGAAACTTGAAGAATTTAGGAACTCCCACTTCAACGAGACACTGGTAGTGGAGTGCTGCTGAGAGTGACCAATGGAATAGCCTACCGAGTAACTCAGGCACAGACAATTCATCTGGAAAGTCAGGGCATTATAAGCACTTCAGGCATGCCGACACAGGCTACGTTGATGTGGTATTTTCATATTTTCAATTATAATCGCGCGCTCTCTCTCTCTCCTCACCTCTGTGTGTGTGCATGTATGTTTGTGTGTGTACTGTGTGGTGTGTCCATGCATGTGCAGGTGCATGTACATGTAGAACCCAGAAGTCAATTTTAGGTCTCATCTCTCAGGAGTTGTTCAGCCTATTTTATAAGATGGTTTCCTTCTGGGACCTGGCGCTCATCAGTTAGGCTAGACTGGCTAATCAGTAGTCTCCTGGGATCCACCTGTCTCCACCTCCCAAGCACTAGGATTATGAGTGAATGGTATCATGCTCAGCTCTTTATGTGGGGTCTCAAGATTGACGTCAGGTCCTCAGGACTGCGTGGCAAGCACTTTAGTGACTGTAGCTACTGCTTTTCAGGGTTCCTTATGTATTCCAGATGCATAGCATTTCTTGGATATAAAGTTTGCAAGTATTTTATCCTAATCTTTAGCCTGCCTTTAATCCTTTCCCTAGGGTCTTTTATAGAACAAATTATAGAAGAATTAGCCCAGAAAATAAAAACGGCATACATATTTAAAAGAAATCAATAAATCTATTTGCAGATGACACAAATCATCTATGTAGAAAATGACGAGTAATTAGCCTACAAATGAACTTGATATAAAACCAACATGCAAGAGCCATCTGCATGTCTACATTTCATTTTTATTGCAATAACTATGTGAAAACTGAAAGTTAAAATAGCAAATTTCCAATTTCTTCAAAGAAAATGAAATAGGATAAAGTTAACACAACACATATTATTCTGGAAATTGTGGAATGTTTACAAAAGGCCTATTAAATGAGAAAATACATAATATATCCATGGGTTTGTTGATTAGACACAGGAAACATGTCAGTTCTCCCAAAAATTCATATACAAAGTAATTTTTACCACAATCCCAGCAAGCAAGCTGTGCTGACTGGGTTTCATGTCAACCTGTCAGAGGCTAAAGACACATTTGAGAAGAAGAAATCTTAACCAAGCAAACGCCTCCATAAGACTGGCCTGGAAGGCAAGTCTGCCTGTACTTTTATGATTGGCTGATGGATGTGGGAGGGCCTAGCCCACAGTCAATTGTGACATCCATAGGCAGGTTGGTCATGGGAAGCAAGCTAGTAAGCAGCACTCCTGCCTATAGTTGCAGCCTTGAGTTCCTGCCCTGACTTTCACCAGTGAGGTACAGTGTGTGGCATTGGCACTGTAAGCTGAAATAAACCCATTTCTCCTCAAGCTACTTTGGTCATGGTGTTTTATTGCAGCAATAGAAATCCAAACTAAGGCACAAAATAATCATAAAATCTATCTTGGAAAACACAGCATCTGAACAGGCTGGCACAATTTTGAAATGTAAGAATAAATTAAATCTTTTACATGGTTTCAGAAATCCGAAGATTGATAGTGGCATCAAAATAAGACACATGAGAAAGTCATATCCCACTCTCCACTCAACTGTGGAGAATATTCTGACCATTGGCTAGATCTGGGTAGGGGTTTAAAGTTTACCTCCTGTATTGTCCTTGGCTGGTGCCTTAGTTTGAGCGGGACCCCTGGGCCCAAATCTGCCTATCATATTGTTCAACTTGTAGATTTCTAGGACCCTCTGCATCCTTTTATTTTGCTATTCTCCCATGCGTCTCTCATTTAGAGTCCCAATAGGATGCCCTCCCCTCTGTCCCAGATGTAACAAGAATAAATTAATAAAAAAAAAAGAAAGAAAAAAAAATAATAAGACACATATCTCAGTGGGACAGAGAACAGATCCAGAAGAGCCCAGGGCTACTCCAAATGATTTTTGATAAAGGTACATAATGCTATGTAGGAAGAAAAACCTTTTTAACAACAGTTCTGGACTAACTGGTTATCCATAGCCAATAAGTAAATAAGAGAATAAATCTCAATCAAAACCTCATACGTTACACATGCAACACAGAGATTGGCCTTGGATCTAAAATCTGAAACTTGAATTTCTTAGGATCTGGATTCTTAGACTTGAAATTTGAAACATGATGCACAAAACTAAGGAGAAGCCATTAAAGTTAAGACCTCTATTTCTTTGGAAGCTTTAAAACTGTAACTGTTTGGTAAAATTATGGCAGTTAATCTTCGGTCGGTCCTCAACCATAATTTATTGCTGGCAAAAGAAGCTTTGCTGAATTATCTTGTTAAGAAAGCACACAGCCTTCCAAGTTTGGTTGTGCTGGTCAAAAAAAAAAGACAATGGAAATGACAGAGAAGAAATGAAGACTAAAAGAGTTCAAACAAATTCTGCTGGAATTGAGGTTCCACAATGATTACTGTTTATGATCTGCTAAAACCTTACTGGTATTATTTATAAAGATGTGGTGAGTAACAAAGGAACCATTAACTTAATTGCCGTTCATAATAAGAAATGAAAGGATTATTTTATAGAGTAGTAGATTATAAAGCCAACAAGAAGCTTTAACATTATAACAGTGCTAGATAAAAAAAAAATATGGCCATATCAACAAAAACACAGTATTCAGTATTTCACACATAACTGTTCAACAGACTTCTTACAAAATAGTGTTTAAATTGCTAACAGTAAAAATCATATACGGCCTTCAAATAATGGTTAAAACTGTTCTAATTTCTTTGAAATTTTGGTAAATGGGTAGCAAAAGACAGTTATTTCTAATGATGCTCTAGTTTGATAGGTTGGGAACTAGCTAATGACAGGGTATGACACCACTGCCACTGAATGTATGTGTAAACATTGCTAATGGTGCTTCAGTCACTGCATGCTTGGTGGGAACATGACACAATCAAGGAGCGCTTCCCTTCTGTTAAGCTGTGTTTGCACTGCTGACAACTGCATTTATCTCTAAACCATCAAACCCAAAGCCCAACAGCGCAAATGTGACTTGCAGCTTATACTTCATAGGATGAATTTAGACATTTAAACTGTAATGACAAAAAAGACAAAGACTGGGCTGGTGAGATGGCTCAGTGGTTAAGAGCACTTACTGCTCTTCCAGAGGACCCGGGCTCAATGCCCAGTACCCACATGGCAGCTCACAACTGTCTGTAACTGCAACTGACACCTTCACACAGACACACAAGCAGACAAAACTCCAATGCACATAAAATAAAAATAAATTATTAAAAAAAAAAAGACAAAGACTTTAAATCAGAAGATAAACCAACACACTGCTTCACTGGAAGTCCTATTTTACTAACAAAGCAAAAAGCAAAATCCAGAACCTTCCAGATGAGACAATGGTTAATAATGCTGTATAAAAGTTAAATTATACATAATCCCAGCACTCAGGAGGCAGAGGCAGGCGGATCGCTGTGAGTTCGAGGCCAGCCTGGTCTACAAAGTGAGTCCAGGACAGTTAAGTCTACACAGAGAAACCTTGTCTCGAAAAACAAAAAGCAAACAAACAAACAAAAAAAAGAAGTTAAATTATACAAAGAAAAATACGTTATGCTGGGCGTGGTGGCACACGCCTTTAATCCCAGTACTTGGGAGGCAGAGACAGGCAGATCACTATGTGTTAGAGGCTGGCCTAGTCTACAAAGCCAATCCAGGACAGCCAAGGCTACACAGAGAAACCCTGTCTCAAAAAACCAAAACCAAAACAAAACAACCAAACAAAGGAAAATGTGTTAAAACTTGGCTTGTTCTCCTCGTTGCATCATAATTCTCTTGATTGCATTAGCTGGTGGTTAATATTACTATACGCTCACAATGGGAAAAAAAGAGTTTGCTGAAAATATCTGACAAACTCTTGATGTTTCTTCAAGACAAGAGCTAGTTTGCTTTCTACGTTTTAAGGGGTTTTAACCTAACTCAGTTAAATATTAAAGTGGCTATAAATAACAAAAAGAAGACTTGAATGATTATGTGTTCTCTGAATTTTATATTGTAGAGGGCAGAGAAAGACGCCTGAGTAAGCGTGTGCAGTTGACACAGCAGGGGCATGGCCAGGTCTCACAAGGCATTCTTCAGACTTAACTCTGATAACAACAATGGGCTCCGGGTAAAGTTTCCCAGGCCAGTGGGACAGGAAGAGCGTGAGTTGCTGACAGCCTGCTCTATGGAAAGTCAAGAAACCACAGGTGTGTCTCTTACTTTTGGCCGCAGTATTTCATCAAACAGAAGCATCATTTTTTTTTCGTTGCTGAATATCAAGCCATGTACATACTAGACAAGCACCCACCACTGAGCTACAACCTGACTCAGACAAAGTGCTACTAAGAAAGAAAAACTGCCGAATAAACCATGTAAGATCTGCAATAAGGCACATTTTAAGTGTAAGAAGCTATTATGATTTGACAAAAGATAATACACAGCTGCCACAGGAGTATAAACAAGGATAAACATGCACAGATTTTCAGCATTTTAAGACATTTGTCTTTTTATCTTTTGACTAGCCAGTCTATATCCAATCTTCGTAATGATATTTTGAGTCTGTTTTGGAAACTATATCATTTTCACTCTCAGTTGCACAGCCTGAAGTAGGTAGACCTGTCCTTCAGTGCTCAGAGACCAAGGCACAGTCAGAAAAGTGAAATGCCAGGAGATATGTGGGCCCAGGTTTTTGAAAAGGAGAAGATTCGCCTTTCCCTAAGGACCACTGTTCTAGCTCCTCCTTGATGTCCTCTGACGGTAAGCATTGAAAATACAGCATCCCCTTTTCCACCACAGTGCAGCCTGTCTCTATCGGCTTATGGCTACACAAAGCCAGAGACTTCAGTACTGACACTGTCCCATGGGAGGATAACTGCACAATATGCCTTCCTGGGCAAACGGCTCTCAACCTCTTGGCTCATGACTGAAGTAAGGACTTCCACATTCCTTATGGGCAGCGTGAGAGCCACCTTCCACAGTGCCTGCACACTAAGCGATCCCTTCCCCTCAGAGCTGCGGCACACAAAAGTTCAGGAGGCAAGCTATTGTACCACCCATCTAAATCTCCTTCTCAGTCTGCTTAGGTAACAGTAACAATTCGTGTAACCACCATATATCAAACTCTGTCTCTAACACCTCAGCTTAGAAAAGAAAGGGATTGCTAATATTTAGGTCAGAGCCATGAATATCTCTCTCCTCATTTTATGTAAAAGAAAGAAAGAAAGAAAGAAAGAAAGAAAGAAAGAAAGAAAGAAAGAAAGAAAGAAGAAAATGAAAAAAAGAAACTGATTTTGAGGGCTGGAGAGATGGCTCGTGCTCCAGAGGACATACTACGCTTGCAGAGAACTTGAATTCAATTCCTAGCACCATGCTGAACAACTCACAACCCCCTGTAACTCTGTTCTCTCCTGGCATGTGCCCATACTCACACACATACACACAGTTAAAAAGAGTAAGTTATGAAAGGTATAAAATAATACAACTGGTATTCGAGAGAGGATGAGCAGCTTCCACAGTTACCCAAAGCTAAAGTATATAGGAAGACTGGCAGTTAAGCCTAGAGGCCCCTCATCAACTCTGAGCTCAACATTTTTCAATTTATATGCATGTCAGATTTGTTCATCAAAAGCACATGTACTTTACTGAAATTATCTAGCAAAATACTAAAGGCACAGTGGCACACAGAGGGAGGAAATGAATGTGTGCTTACAGTGTCCATTGCTTTCTACACTATCCTAGCTGGTTATTTAGATAATACAGTTTCCTCCTCACAGCCATTCCCAGGGGCCTGAGACAACCCGGAGAGAATGAGGTCTGCTACGCTGATTAATGTGCATTTGATGTGCTGTGCTGGTCCAGGTCACAGGCTTCCAATCATGCTGGGCTGTTAAGAAGCATGTTTAGAGACAGAATCAGTTCATCTGCTTTATCACGTACTTACTGAGTAGCTCTTCTCGATGGCAGAGAACACCACGTCCACACATATGAACACCCCTGTTCGGCCTACACCAGCACTGCAGTGAACAAGCAGGGGTCCTGTAATGTGGCTCTTCCTCACATAACGGACATACTTTATGAAAAAATCTGCTGAGGCAGGAGTGCCATGGTCTGGCCATTTGGTGAACTGCAAGTGTTTTACACAGTGACTCATTCCTGTCTGTTAGAGAGACACAGAGAGGTTTATTGATTTCTTATATTAGAGATCTCATTTGAATTTCTAATACAGTGACAACACCAACGATGACGGTGATGGAGATGATAGCACACACTGGTATACAGAGCATCCCAAGTACAGGAAGGTACCCAAATGTACAGAAATGTTTATTAAAAACTCTGGATGTTGCCAGGATGAGCTTTTCTCCATTGAAAAAACACAACACAATAATGAAAACAATAAATACAAGGATGCTATCAGGAGGCAGGACTCCATACTTGCTCCCCACCAGGCAGTGTGGTAAGCAGGAGCTTCTCATGGCTTAGCTAGTATCTCATGGTTTATCTAATATCTCACGGCTTATCTAATATTTCATGGCTTATCTAATATTTCGTGGTTTATCTAATATCAGCCTAAGACAAAAGTACTATTTTGCCTCCACTTTTAGAGATCAGAATTGGGAGAGCTGAGAGGTATATGCTTGGTCACAGGCTTACATCTTTCATGTTTGGATTTTAATGTAATTCCTTTCAAATCTTAACACTACCACCTCTCTTCTATATCATTAGCCTGATACAGAAAAACCAAGATTTCCAATTACTTAAGAGTAAAAATCCGGGCTGGCACATTCAGAAGAGCCTGGGCATCCTGGCACAGTAGCCATTACTATAACGCATGATCAGTGTGATTTCAAAACACTTTTGATGTCACAAGTCACAAGTCTTAAGTGCCTTGTAAGTCTGGCAATTTTATTTAAAACAAAACAAACATCATCACCTGGGAGTGTTCTGTCCCAATTATTACTTATAAAATTCACGTTCTTCTGAAGAAGTGGGCCTTTTATGTTCTGGTTGGTCCCTGCTTTCTGTCTACAGCCACACTTTACCTCTCATTGTTCTTTGCAAATGGACAAATTTACGTTCCATGCGCGCTTAACTTCTTTATGCTTCGATATACGCATCCAAGGCAATGCCTTTTTCAACTGTCTGCGCCTGTTCTTTCTCATCTAGGTCCCTCATCATCTAGATGTGATGCTACCTTCCGTACTCCTCCTTCCCACACTCCAGATCGCAGTGAGCATTTCCCATCTCAGCTCTCAAAGCATCCCATGTGACTCTCGGCATTGTCACTGAGCACAGCAACTCTGGGGACTGGCGAGTACAGGTGTCTCACTTTTTGATGAGCAGCAGTAAAATCCAGCACAGTGGTGAGCACTCTTGACAACTCAGCAGGCTGCTACACTTGGCAGAAGGCACCAAAGCCACCAAAGCTACCACAGGACCTGAAGCATCTAGTACTCCCGCCCCGCTTTTCCCCTTCACATTTTCTTTTCTCTCCACAAAGTTTGGCTATGTAAAGTTTGGCTTCATTTCTAGACTACAAGGAGGTAAAAAGTTACTTTTTTCATTCTAGATACAGTTTTTCTATGTATCCCTGGCTGTCGTGAAACTCTCTGTGTAGACCAGGCTGGCTTTGAACTCACAGAGGTCCATCTGCCTCTGCCTTCTGAATGCCGGGATTAAAGCTACTTCTTTTTTCTATTTATTTATTCACACTGGCAAAAGTTACTTCTTTTTTCTTTTTATTTACTTTCGTCTCATACAATACATCCCAACCTGAGCCTCTACTCCTTCTAGTCCTCCTCTACCTACCCTCTCTGCTACAGATCCATGGCTCATCCATTTCCCTTCAGGAAAGAGCAGGCTTTCCAGTGATTGCAACCAAACACGGCATGCCCTCAGTCTATATTCCACCCTCATCCTAACACACTGCTTATACTGTAAAGCACGTATCTACTAGCGGCGTTTAAGACTTACGGACTTCTTCACAATTTGAAATACTCGAATGATGAAATACTGAGTTATCTGAGAGTTCTCCAGAAAGACACGAAAGTGTTTAAGTTCCAAAGGCTCATTCAGAGAAATGGGCCAGTAGCTGTAGCACTTGATAATTCCGCCTTCTATCTCTCTGGTTATCATAGCAATAACATTACAATTATTTTCCATAACCATTTGCCAAAAGTCTTCTTTAGTGTCCGGCAGTGGTCCTTGGGTAGCAATATAAAAATACTCTTCTTCATGATTTACTATTTTAACATAGCTAGCATTGATGTAGTCCTTGTTGTTTCCAAGAGGAACACGTGTTGAATCATCTATTATAGAAACAGAAACATGCGGTGAAAAGTATGGAAGAGTGGGACGTGTAATACACCCAGACTTCAAGAAAACGTCTCACATGCGTGTGTTTCTTTACCACACCCTCAAAAAATGACATAGTAAATTCTTTTCAAAGGGACTAAATTAAATCCATCCACCCACAGAACCTATTAGCAGGACTATAGAATACATAATTAGGAGGGTTTTAAGAGAATCTTTAATAAATGAGAAGAATGCCATCAGCACTGTCAAGCATCTATAGGATTTCTGTGAGAACAGTGTGACAATACCAAAGATGCAGCAGTATCCAACTGAACACAGCAAAGAAGTACCCCAGGGGCAAGAGCGAATGCTGTTCTCCTGAAAATCAGGGAAATCTGTAGGTGTAGGGCAACAAAGACCACAGTTTTTACAGAATGGATATGATAATAGTTTAGAGACAAATTGTATCAATGGAAGCCCACCAATGCCCTGATTACAGCCAAGCAGGCATTTTTTTCCAGTCCTTTCCCAGCTGCCACTGGGTGCAGTAATGTGGCAATCAAAAACAGTATGTGGCAAAAAGATGATACTGGAAGTACTGACTCCAAATAAGGCTTGTCCAACACTGTCCAGAAGTAGGAGAAGAAACTCGCAGATCAGGAGCTCTTGCTTTATCACACACAGACATCTGGTGCTCTGCTCCATCAGTGCACCCATGTAGAAAGCAGAAAAGTCCACAACACACCGTGTTCTCAGAAACTGCATCCCCCGCCCCACCACCACTCATGATGTCAGTCAATTAGCAACTACACTGTGCTTAATGGTCACCAAACAAGGTCTGTGACTTCTGACAGAATCCTTCTAGAATTCCAACACAGTATACAGAATTCTCTTATAAAGATGAATAGAAAAGTCTATTGGTGAATATAAGAAGACACCGAGTATTTCAAAATGAGAGCAAGAGCAATACCTGCTACTAACTGATGAAACATTTCTCCATCTCAAATGTTCTATAAATATTTTTAGTTTTAAAAAAGAAGATTAAATTTGTTAAATGATTTAGTAAAATCTGTAACAGATAAAAACCGCAACTACTCAGCTCAAACTCCTGTCCTACTCATCCGGCACTATACAAGCTCTTCTGGGCTCCACGCATCACCAGGTAATTACATGCTTTGTTGACTCTCAGGAAAGACTCGTTTGCAAAAGGTCATCACTTCGGTTGGAATAACTTTAATGAAGAGAGTTGGTAAGACCTCAAGGAAGTAACGAACTGCTTTCTGATTGGCTTAAAGGTCCACCCCACATGATTGAACCTATACTGGATACCTTTATCAGACCAAGAAACTATGGCTAGACAGGTATAGGTCTAGGATAAACCTACTATTATGATGCTAAACGGACAGATATTAAATCAGCTCCGAAAGACCCATACATACTCGTCATTGTGCCCATATATTAAAGTGCCTCTAGGTCCTCATCCAGGAGCTTGTATTTGTAGTGGATAATTATTGATCAATGTAGAGACCCATGATTACCCAGTCATGGCAGAGAATAAGAGACGCAGAATGTTCAGCCCTAAATGAAACCTATACACTATACTCCCTCCTCCAAAGGCTCGGGCACCATTGCACAAGAGGGAACATAAAAATCTAAGAGCCAGAAAATGTGGATGACAAGGAGAGTGCTTTCTGGACACAGCAGGCCATTGCATATGTGAACTCACAACAGTTGTGGCAGCCTGTGAAAGCCTGAGCAGAGCAAATCCCAGCATGAAGAGGAGAGCTGGGCACAAAGCTCCACTCCTAGTGGGGGAGGGTGCTTCTGGCAACTGATGGCTGCTGGGAAAAGCTTTCTCTAAGAGCACAGGTGCCAAGAAGTATCCCATGCCCCAGTAAAAGGCCTCACACCTAAGAGTGTCTGCACAGAGCAGCCTGGCCTTCATCACGATTGAGGGGCAGGGGTGGATCCTGGAATATTTGGTGAGTGTGAATATGACTAAATTACATACAAAATTCTCAAAGAACTAATAAAAATATTCTTAAAACAACACAATAGAGAAAAGAGAGTGGAAAGCCACACATACAGGAATCAAAACTTGTGCTGGTACACTGTGAGGGTAATGTTGTTCCTCTGTGTGTCACTTAATCTGAGCCCTGGCTACAGCCCTGTGTACCCTGTGTGCACAACCTAGTAGAGAGTGCAGTCCCAGAAAGGTAAAGTCACCTGTTTAGCACTATAATTGTCTCAAAACGACATCCAACCACTATATCAAGTAATTCTCCTCAGGATGGTGGAGTCTGTGATAAGAACCGCCTAGAAAAAGCCACTACTAGGAGCCATTTGCCACAAGACTTCTTTTGTGTGGAGTACCATGATGGTGGCATTCTGTAGGTCTACAGATGGTAAATTTGTAAAAAGCACTGCATCTAGAACAGGCAAGTCCATGCTCAGAGTAAATGTCTCTTTTGTTGGGAAAAAAAATCACTGTTTCTTGCATAACAGAAGAGGCTCAGCACTACCCGCCACCTCGGGGAATGGTCTCCTGTCAGGGACTCAGTGCTGCTTCATACTTCGGGAGGCCCAGATACTTAGCAATGACTAGTAGAGCTGACTGAGTATAGCCTGGTTGCTCTTGGTGAGTGGCAACCAAGCTGAACCCATACATAACTTCCAATAGGAACAAATAGGCAGATTTTTCATGAGCTACTGAGCAATGGCAGGGTAATGAGGGTAAATGACTGCTGCCTGCAGAACAATATCCTATGCACATGGTTTCTGTCATCTACTGAAGTCACTCTTCATGAACACTCACATGAGACATCGGGATCTACATGGGGTTTGCCCATTTAGGAAGCTCTATTTATATACCTTTGTTTCTAATTTTTCAATTATGTTTCTTCTAAGGCCTTGACCATCCACCTGGCTAAGGCACTGGCTATCACCTAAGTTTAGCTTCCAACCATTTCTTCAAGAAAAATGAAGAACCAAGGGGGCTGGAGAGATGGCTCAGCAGTTAAGAGCACTGGCTGCTCTTCCAGAGGTCCTCAGTTCAATTCCCAGCAACCAAATGGTGGCTCACAGCCATCTATAATGAGATTGGGTGCCCTCTTCTGGTGGACAGGTACACATGTAGGCAGAATGCTGTATATGTTATAAATTTTAAAAATCTTCTAAAAATAGTTTTAAAAAAAGAAAAATGAACAAACAAGCACACTAACCAAAGTTATTCCCAATAGGAACATTATCCTTCATCATGCTGCTGCAGAAATGTCTCAAAAACAGCTATGGTGGTACACCATCAGGTGATGTAGGTAATCCACAGAAACAATACAGAGACATGTGGAGCCCCTTATTTCCCCTGTCAACTTATTGTAGGAAACTCCTCATAAGAACATAGGCGCAAGCTAGGGGAAAAAAGCAGTATACGAGGGATGGGGATCATGGATACTTGGATATTTTTTTTAATGGAACTTACTTGTGCCTTCAGGGTTGTGGTGGTTTGATGGAGAATGGCCTCCATTGGCTCATATATAAGAGTGTTTGGTCCCCAGTTTGTGGGACTGTTTGCGAAGGATTAGGAGGTCAGACCTTATTGGAGGAGGTGTGTCACTGGGAAGGCTTTGAGATTTGAGATGTCCGTTCCCAGTCAACATTCTCCCTGACTCTTGCTTGTGGGTCAGATGTTAACTCTTGGCTACTGCTCTGGTGTCATGCTGGCCTGCCTGTCACCATGATGCTCATGGACTTCAATGCCCTGGAACCACTATCTCCCAAATCAAATGCTTTCTTTTGTAGGCTGTCTTTGTCATGGTGCTTTGCCATAGCAAGAGGAAAGTAACTACAAGAGTCTACTCAGGAAGAACCTCACATCCAACATTTCTTTCTGATAATCAAGTGCTGCTGTATATGCCAAATTAATGGCTTGGTTGTTCATAGAGAAGCAATATCTACTTGGTTCTCCGCTATACAGCTTCTGCTAAGGTGTAAAGTAGGCTAAAAACCTGCTTCTCCAAAAGGAAAGTGGTTCCCACAGTGATTGCAGGACATTGGCCCACAATCCTAAGGGTCTCTGGAGCACTCCAAGAGATTCTGAACAGCATCGCCACCACCAACTATTACATCTGCTGAGTGCAAGCACCAGGGCAGCTTACATGGTTGTCTACATTTGTAGCAGAACATTCTCTGGAGAATTCCCTTAGGTAGAAACATCTGAGGAATATGTTACCACTAAGGGGCCCCAGAGGCTCACCAGGCAGTACTTCCTTATCGGTGCAGAAGCCAGATACATCAATTTATCCTTCTTCAGAGAAGTGGCTATTTCAAAATGTCCTACAAACTTAAACTCCTAGAAATTTCAACCACAGAAGTTCCTTTAAGTTGTATCTTCCATTCTCTGACATGAAAATGTGTTGTGAATAAATCCAGACTATTTGCTACTCGTTGCTCGCCATATTGGCCTGTGTGATACCTTATGGAAGGAAAAGATGGTTGAAATCCCTTTGAACTAAATTATGGCAGAACTGAAAAGCTGATCTGTCTGAGCATGGGCAGTGAAGTGAATTCCTGGCTTTGCCAACTGGAAGAAAACTACTTCTAATGACATCCATGAAGCTCCTCAAATCTTTTGCTCATTTCTTGTCTGATTGTTCTTTGACCTATAGAAATTCTTACCATATTATAAATGTATATCCTTTGTCAAGTACATGTTTTGTGCTTACTTTTCTTCTATCCTGATATTTGCCATTTTGCTTTTAGAATGGCATACTTGGAAGAGCAAGTTTTTAAAGTTTGATGAAGTCTAATTATTTTTTCCCTTAGCAGTTTCAGAGTTTTGTGTTCGGCTGAGAAAATTTTTATGAAATATAATGATGCTAAATTTTTTCTTGGATTTACTCCAAGAAGTTGTATGCTTTTATATTTTAATTAAAGACAGCACTTATGTGTATTTATGTATGTCTTTTGTGTGTATGCCACATATGGTATGTGTGTGTGTGTGCACACATGTGTGTATGTGCACATGCACAGAGGACAGAAGGTGCCTGATTCCATTTCAGGCAGTTGTGAGCCATCTCACATGGGTGCTGAGAACTGAACTTGGGTCCTATGGAAGGATAGCAAGTGTTATTAACTACTGGGGCATCTCTCTAGTCCCAAATATCTTTTTTATTATATTTAGTTCTGTGACCCATTTTGAGTTCATTTTTATAAAAAGTATGAGGTCAAGGTTAGAGGGGTTTTTTTTGTTACATAAATATGGAACTGACCATAAGGTCATTTGTTGAAAACATCTTTTCCTTATTTTTTGGCATCTTTAAATTCACACCTTCCCTCACATGGTCACAAAGAATACTCAGAAATTTAAACCACTACCATTATTCGTCCTGATTACATCCTGACCCAGAGACAGGTAACAGAAGAAATATTCAACCTGGAGCATGAGGCTTGACAAATAATGTGTTGTCATTTCCCTTATCAGTTATTAAAATGCTTTGTAAGCTGTAAAATGTTAAATAAATGCAATATATTGTGTTTCCACCTGGAAACCCTTGTAATAAAGGCCTTTCTTGCTTTGCATGATGGTTCAAGGCCATAAATATGACTATGTAAACTGAAATTGCAAAAATAGCTGAATAATCAATAGGAAAAATATGATTGTTTCATGGCTCTTAAACTTTTTGTCAAAGCTTTAAAAACTCCTGCTGATTATAAATATATAGAAAAATTATAAAGCAAGACTTGTATTTTGAACACTAATCTAAAACATTTAAGACACAGTTATTTAGTTTGAACAGGACTTGCTCTTTCCTTTCATTGCATAACGATCATGTCTGGATTGTTGTAGTCCTGCCTACACTTGGGTTTGTTCCACTGTTGTGACACTATCCTATAGGTCCTGCAATCTCAGGGGCCTAGCCAGCACCTTTCTCCCAGGTGGCCTTCGTCCTAATCACCCCAACTACAAAATGCTTTCATTTTGGTAAGTCACCCTTCAGCAAGTCTCTCTGGAACAGCAGTAGAGTCAATCTTCTGTTTGGTGACAATATCACATGCTCCCAGTCAGCTCTAAGGACATTTGTGTTCAATTCTAATTTTATCCCCAGAATTATAGTTTTTCTTTTTTTTTCTTTTTTAATTTTGCTGTCATTGACTGCTGCCTTTGTCAGTCAGCTCTCCCTAAGTACCCGGTGTGTAGAGTGCCACGTGGGCTTCTCACTGGGAGATAAAGGGGCAACACAGCTGCATGCACTGTTGTCTGTTCACACAATACAAGCACATGTTGAAAGACGTCAGGTCTGTCCCTGTTTGCTGCCCAGCTTTTACTGGCACAGTGATTTGTACACTGAGGAGTTTACAGTCACAGTTTTACATTTGTGGCCACTCATGGTTAATCCACAGTGATAACTGAAATCTGAGTCAACTCACACTATTTTACACTGTGCTGTAGGAGTGACAGTATGCGTCCGTGTTAGGCTTTGCAAAGTGAGGACTAACTCAACCAAGGGCAAAGATATGATTTTTGATTTTCTTGACATGTCATCAGAACTTGCTCTGTGTGTGTGATGAAAAGCCAGAGATGCTTCCATGGTTCTCACCTACACAGGCTGAAATTTAGATTAGACTAGACTGTGTTATGAAGTAAGCAAATCTTAAAATAGAACTTAGTTGAATTACAGTTTAAGCATCGCAAGAGCTTTAAGATGATTTTCCTTTTCTTAATCACTTAAGTGAACTGTTTTGCATCTCTATACCTCCTTGTCAACTTCTGTGCCCAAGGAAAGAATTCAAACAGGATCATGTAATGTTTACTTTATTTCCTCGTTTGCACTTCTTATTTCTCATAATCCTGAGAGCACCTTAAAAATTTTTTTTTTTTACTTTCAGTCTCGTTAAGAGTAATTGCACATGTAGGGATAAAAAAATCAACATATGAGACCTTTGACCTTTCAGAGTAGCGTCACATTGTCTACACTACCAAACTGTTGTATAGTGACTCACTGACCAGACTTTCAGAGACCCTCACTAGTGAGTTTCATATTGTCTCATAGAAGTGACAGAACACACTGGATTAAGCATCTTGAAAAGATGCTCACTGCTGTATAATCCAAGCTATCTGATCTGAATGTGCTGACAGAACATAAAAGTATCTATTGTATCTTGGTAGATGCTGTCTCTCTCTGATTTGTACTATCTCAGATCTACCTAGAGAAACAAAGAAAATCATAGAAACATAATTTGGTAAGTAGGAAGAGTACTCGCTCAGAAGATACTAGAGCCCTTGGAAAATCACCACATCTAGCCTCAAGGAGAACAACAAAGGTTAGGCTGGCACGCTAGGGGAGGCAGGGGGCCTACCACAGCAGAGAAGGAAGGTAGCTCTTGTATGGATTGAAGGTTTAGTCACATGGAGGAAGAGAAGGAATGACTTCCAGGAAGCCAAAGAAGCTACAGAGACAAACACCAAGGGGAACTTCGCCATGACAGTACCAGAGGGTCATGGAAAAGGACAGTTGGATGTCCTGACTATGTTGCAAGAAAATCACCTCAACAGCTACTGTGAATGGGTAAGAAAGGGACACAGTGGAGAGGACAGACACTGGCTGAGAGGGAGAAGACACTCAGTCCAGGTTGGCAGCAACATCAATAGAGAACTGTGGGAAGACTCTAGAGGCATTGAAGAGGGGGAAGGGAAAGAATTTGTGAGCATCTTTTGCATACAACAAGAGACCCAGCATTCTGGCTTGAACAGTGCTTGATTATATCAAGACAGAAATAATGGAAGAGAGACAAGTTAGTAGAAAAATGGTAAAACTGACATAGAAAATTTTGACCTTAAAAGAGATGATCATAGGATAAAATTTCTACTAAGACTATTATCATATTTTGGTTTCTGCTCTTTGGGTGGTTGATATTGACAAATGCTATGAGTAAATACACTGAGGAACAGGAAACCATCCTGCCTTCCATATAACGTAGAGAAGCGATGGGTACAGCTCTTTGGGTATAATCAAAATGCAGCTGCCCGCTGGGAATTAGATTGATGAGTTAGCTTTATTGGCTACGGCAGACATAAAAAAGCCCCATTGCATTTTAAACAGTCTTCCAGGGAAGGCTAAGCCAGGCTTAGGATCCAGGATGTCTCAGACTCTGTTTTAGACAGCAGTCAAGGCTAAAGAGCTGTGTAAGTGGGTCGCTGACGGTGCTCAGAAGAGACCCTGTGTCCTAGAGTATGCCCAGCTAATCCACTGCAAGCTACTAGAGTTCTTCATGGTAAAGCTCAAAATCTGTCATGCAGAAAGTGAGTCTTTACCTTTTTCCAACTGTTAATAGAAAAATAATTTAAAATGCTCTTGGCTTACATGGAAGAATATCTCGGTATCTGTTTTTGTCTCTGTTGTGTACTTGATTCCCACAGTTGAAGTCATCAGGCATCGTCATTTGTTCTAACTCCTTCAAAGAGGGACAAAAAGCCATGTATTGAAAAAGAAGGAAAGTCTCCCCTTGTTTAGCATTTATTATCCTTACACACCATATAATGTGACTAGCTATTCAGTGTTATATAGTAGACCAGAGAGAGTAGAACCTCATCTAATAAGGACTGCCTACAATATCATAAGTTAAGGACATCAATCAATGAGTTTCTTGATTTAAAAAAAAAAAAAGTTAAATTCTCAAAACAGTTTTGTCCCTGAATACTATTGTTTACCCTTTCATAAAATATAAAATAGAATACTTAGTTCTTAGGATCTAATTATAACATTTTATAAACAAAAAATAACTATAATAGAACTATATAAACAAACAGCTACACAAAGGCTTACAATTTACACCTTAAAGGAATTATAGCTGAGTTACTGACTAAAGAATTCTCTTCCTCCCCAAAAGAATTCTTTAACCACTGTGAATTCATGAAAATTTGCTGGGCATGGTGGCACACACCTTTAATCCCAGCACTCGGGAGGCAGAGGCAGGCAGATCACTGTGAGTTCGAGGCCAACCTGGTCTACAAAGTGAGTCTAGGACAGCCAAGGCTACACAGAGAAACTCTGTCTTGAAAAAAATTATAGCTGAGTTACTGACTAAGGAATTCTCTTCCTCCCCAAAAGAACAAGTGTGAATGCGTGAAAATTTATCAAGCATTTAGTTCCAGATACTGGGATACAAAGACAAACTAGAAAAATTTCCCATCCTTAAGAGGTGAATAAAATATGTTTAATAAAATATCATGTGACTTACAGAAACATAAGTTTTAATGACAGTGTCTAATTGTGCCTGAAGCTACATAAAGAAAATGTCAAGAAAGTGAGCAACATTTAACCTGGGTCTTAGTGGGTCAGCAAAAGTGACTATATGAGTTGTAATGTGTGTAGAAGGACAAAGGAAAGACGGCAAAGCATGTCCTTCTAGGTACTGCATAGTAACAGGAGTGCAGCGCATCTGATCTAACTCAGAGGCAGGATAAAATTAGGAAAGACCCTGTTTCATCATCCTTTGGTATCCAAAAGGAATTGATCCCAGGACTCCCATAGAAATAAAAATCTATACATGTTAGAGCCTGTGTATAAAATGGGGAGTGAGGAAGTATTTGTACATGACCTATGCAATTCTCTCATATGTAAATGATCTTCACATCACTTACACTCAATATAATGTAAATCTGACATACACTGTTATACTGTATTGCTTAAGGTATAAAAACATAGGCATCTGTACATGTCAACACTGCCAAATATTTTTGATCAACAGTTCACTGAGACCAGTAATATGGAACCCACGGACACAGAGGGCCAATGGTACAAAAAAGCCTAGGAAATATCAGTCTCTTTATTCTTATATATATTAATAAAGCCAGAGACTCTGTATATTTAAATTTTTATTTGCTAATTTTTGTGTATCCAATATTGAACCACCAGTGCTTAGAGAAGTGCTGACAACTGCTGCCATGAAAGGTGCTCGCCTCTAGGGCCAGATTGGCAGTTTTCACTCTTCCGAAATCCAATTCTAAAACCAACCCTGAAAGAAATCTTTAAGAAGAACCAGAAGAAAAACCACACAGCAATAATGAAGACTAGTCAGTGAATTAATAATAAAGTCAATTTCTTTAAAAATCTAAGATAAAATGCCATCATTCATTATTTGAAAAAAAATAATTTTCAGTAGTGTCTTAAGATAAACAGAGATACACAATAGTGGTTCCTTCCAAACACCTTAAAATGAGTTACATGCTACCTGGATATTGGATGAAAGATTAAAACACTAAAAACATTTAAATAGTACCAGAAAAGTATAAAATAATTATTATATTCTTACACTGAAATGGATATTTCTAAAAAAAATAAATAAATGCAACATAAAAACCCAGAAGTCCTTTTATTACTGAATTTACTACTAAAAACTCATTATTCCCTCATGATTAACAATATATATGCATGTGTTCACATCTATATGTATAAATATACTATATAGAGAACATACAAAAGGAATAATTTCTTTATTATATGAAAATAATAAGCACATATTTGGTTAACAAACTGCATATTAATATGCAATGCTTAAAAACATGGAAAGATAATTTTGTATCTTATAATAAAGAAATGACAGATCATCAACAAAAAGTCATGATGAACAAATGTGAAAATTTGACAGCACAAAATACTGTCTTTCAAGAAGTCTGTTCTTTAAAATGACACATGTACAATAAGCATATGAAGAATGGTTGCTATTTAAAAAGCAGAGTAGAACAAGCTAAATGTCCTGGAACTATTTCAAGAAATAAAGATGTCTAACATGCAATTAACTCAAAGATACAACTGTATGCAGTGGTAATGTGAATGAAAATGTGTGTTATAGAAGGTTCTCTAAAGGAATAGACTTGTGAATAAGAAACATGCCAATACTTCTTTAGGTTTACAGTAAGCCTAATAGTTAGAGTCCCTAGAGGGAAATGGGAGGGAGAGAAAGGGACAGTATCTATATACTTTATAGCCTTTTATGCTACATAATTATTTTTACCATGAACATTTATTATTTTTAAAATACAGTATTTAAACTACAAGCAATGTACTCAGTTTAAAACAAAAGAATAAAAGAAAAGAAAACTTCTGGTTGTAGTATAGGAAAGGAAATTATAAACTTTTCTCTGGCCCAACGTATTTACCAAAAACTCATGGATGATATCAAAGTCTTCTTTTTTCTGGAGCATTTTCAAAGACTCCCTCAGGGCAGATAGCGAAGAATTGTTGAATATTAATGGTTTAATCTGAGCCAACTGAGTTAGCTCCTTTTCAGAGACAGTTCTTTCAATGTCTGAGAAACAGAAAAGTCCACATTTGTAAGTTCTATTTAGACAGTAGACACTTGAGGGATATTTTGTGGGGTTTTTTTTTTTTCATGTTTAAATACAAAGTTTTAAACTTCAAAAGTAGTTTACTTTTCCAGAAGAGTCTAGAAAATAGGCTATTGTTAAAATAGGTTAGCATTGTTTTAGGAAAATATGCTATGTACCTTGAAGCTCTAAAAACCATAATTCATAGACAAGATCCATTCATAGTTGTGACACACAAAGTAGACCAAAGCATATTCTGTCTTGTAATATGAACATAGTGTGTAGATTGACAACTATACCAAGGAAAGAATGCTTAAGACTATAGATTAAGAAAAAAACAAAGCTTTTTGCCCTCCATGGAATCAAGTATTTAGAAGTCCCTGGAGTCTAAAAGGGAGGACATGGAGATTCCAACACATGTCTCACTTTACAGAAATAGACCAAACAACACCAAACACATCAAAAGACAGAATATACTTACACTTAACAAGACAGAATAACAGACATATACCAACACATAATAATAATGGACGAGTGTGTCCTTTATCAAATAGCACATATGGAATCTATCCTTTTATAATGAACTTTAGGTCACACTGTCAGTATAAGTTCCAAGTATCTGAATTTTATAAATATTATCTGTAGGTCAAAAATACAATAAGTCTAGAAGTTCATAGTAAAATATACTTTAAAAGTTTCACAATTTTAAGGTAAAATATTAAGGTTCTCAAAATCTCTTTGCAAAGAAAACAGTGTGAACACAAATTAAGTTACTAAAATTAAGTTACTACTAATAAAAAAGAGATAAAATCAATTAAACAAAAGAAGGAGATGACCATTCCCAAAAGCATAAATAGCCTTGGGCAGGTTATCTTATCGTGGAAAATCTTGGAATGTCTTTAGAAGCCCTTTAGAAGGGCAGGAGGAAGAGGCTATTGGGTGGATGGAGAAGGGCAGGAGGAAGAGGCTATTGGGTGGATGGACAGCCAAAGAAACCCTACAATTCTTTGTAAGCTTCTGTAACAATGGAATGAAAGGCAGCATAAGTAGCCCTTGAGAGGAGATATAATTCTCACAACAGAGAAACAGAGAAGGCGATTTTGATTACCTTTGAACCACAACAAAAGCAAATGAACAAAAATATTAAAGCCTTAGAGATCCATTTGTGTGCTGCATCATATCAAGGCCAAAAGTCATTTCATCAGCTTGACTGGTGCAGAAAAAGGCATTTAACAAAATTCAACATCCTTTCATGGTAAAACAAAACATGCAAATGCCAATAAATTAAAATGTCAAGCCATGCTGGGTATGGTGGTACACACCTTTAGTCCCAGCACTCAAGGAGGTAGAGACATGCCAATCTCTGTGAGTTGGAGGCCAGCCTGGTCTATAAAGCCAGTCCAGGACAGCCAAGGCTATACAGAGAAATCCTGTCTCAAAAAAACCAAAAAAAGAAAAAAGAAAAAAATTAAGACATGTATAATAAAAGTTGTGCATTATAACCCACAGCAAATATACTGAATGAAGAAAGCTAAACATTTTTGTTCAAAGAGCATGAATGAAATAATGTCCATTTTTATACAACTATTCAATAGAGCATTGGAAATCTTAGCTGGTGAAAAAAAGATAAAAAGGTTTTGTAAAACAAGAAGGAAGTGAGAGATTATTCATTAGTAGTTGGCATGTTTTTATATGCCTATTAGCTAATCAATATTGAATAAAACAAAGCAGTAAGAATTTGAATGCCTGCTCTTAAGATATTGCAAGGCTACAGTAACCAAAACAACATGATATTGCTACAAAAATAGGTACACACCAATGAAACAGCTCACAAAAATAAATCCGTACCGTCTAAAGACAAACAATTCTCAACAAAAGTACCAAACTACACACTGGAAAATAATAGTTTCTCTAATGCATAGTACTGGGGAAACTAAATATTCACATACAGAGAAAAAAGAAGCTGGGCCCTATCTTCCACTGTCTGCCAACATCCAAATGGACCAAATGCTTTCATGTATGGCCTTAAATTACAAAACTACTCACTTCAAGAAAACAAAGAAGAGTTTCAAGAAATTCACATAGACAACAACTTTTTGAATAAGATCCCCAAAGGATGCTATGCAAAACTGGATATCTATCTTCAAAGAATAAAATTAGGTCTATTATGTCCTGTCCTGCACAAAAGTAAGATGAAATTGGAATAAAGACCTCAATTTAAAATCTGAAAAGCTGAAACTAGTAGAAAAAACACATAGAATAGGAATAGATAGAAACTTTGAGAACAGAGCCCCAGGAGCCCAGAAAATAGAGTCAAGAATTCACAAACGTGCATATAAAAAGGATCCAGAGTGAGGAGACAATCCACAGGATAGGAGAAAGTCTTAGCTGGACTGCAGACAAGGTTTTAGTATCTAGAAACTGGAAAAAATTAACTCCCTGAAGCAAAGCTTCCTGGTCAGTGAACTGACCAGACATTTCTCAAAAGAAGAAATGAAAATATCAATAAGTATTTTTAAAGTGTTCAACATCCCTAGCCATTCAGGGAAACAAAAATCCACATTGAGAGTCCATCTCTTCCCAGTAAGCCTGGCTATCATCAAAAACAAACGCTGGCAAGGATGTGGGAAAGAGGAATCCTACTCATTATTGGTTAGAGTACAAACTGTGGCAGTTACTCCAGAAGTCTACTGTTTTTTAAAAACTAAAAAATTACTTCCACATGACCTAGCTAGACCATTTCTTAGCAGATATCCTAAGGACTCCACATAAGAGATGTTTACCCATGTTTATGGATGCTCTATTCTCCACAGTAAGAAAGTCAAATCAGCATAGATGACCATCAACAGATGAACATATAACACAAATGTAATATAAATACACAATGAAAAATTATTGAGATATAATTTTTTAAATATTCAATTTATGTATCAATTTAGCATAATATAAATTTAATATAACTATGTTATATTAAATAAGATAATGTGGACATAGGAAGGCAAGTGCCACATATTCCTTCTTATATATGGATCTCAACATTTTAATCATTTTAGACAGAGTCTTGCTATGTCAGCCTCATCCTCACAGAAATCTATCTGTCTTTGCCTCCCAAGTACTGAGATTAAAGGCTTGTACACCACACCAAGGTTTAACTTTATATATATATATATATATATATATATATATATATATATATATATATATATATATATAAAATCTGTAATATAGATAAAATGTATGGGAGTGAGGGACCATCGATGCCACGAAAGAAAAAAATGACCATGACAGGGAAGAAGCTTTAAGGGAGAGCAATAGGGATAGTAATAGAACGCGTGGGATGTGACACTAAAAGAAGGACCAGTCAAGGCGAAAGGGCTTGTTAGATATAGAGAGGGTGAGGAGATACTGAAGAGGGTAGAAGGAGGGTCACCAAAACCTAGTAAGTATAAAAATGCCATAAGGGAACCTGCTGCCTTATATGTAAATATATATAAATCCATGATAGATAGATAGGATAGGTATAATAGATGGACAGATAGATAAATGTGACAGATAGATGATAGACAAATAGATGTGATACATGTGATAGACAGAAGATGGATGTGAGAGACAGATATGATAGAAGATAATAGGTGATAGATACGATAGATGATATAGATAGATTATAGATGTGATGATCTGACAAATGACAGATGATAGATAGGTGATAGACAAATATATGTGATAGATAGACAGAAAAATATATAGATGTGAGAGATAGATATGATAGACAGATAGATAGATAGATAGATAGATAGATAGATAGATAGATAGATAGAGCAATTAAAGCAAAAAGGAGCAAAACAGGGGGTAGGGTTTAGGGGGACAAACAAAAGTCTAGTGCCAGGAATGAGTTACCTCTTTGGACTTGTTGGCCAGTGCTGTTACATAGGTCCTCAGATATTACAGTATACTGCCAATATTCCTGGTTACCTTTCAGAACTTGACAGTAAAACTCTATTGCTGCAGGTGCCACATATTTGGGACACGGAACATGAAGAAATCAAGCTGATCCTAACCTGGATACTTCATCCCTACTGGATAGCGTTCAGTATTGAAAGGCATTATGTGGACTAGCACAGGAGAAAAGAGGCTTTGGAATGTGTAGCCCCAAATATGATAAAGACATCACATCCCCTCCTCCCAAGGCTTGTGGAAGATGGGATGGAAATATCATAAGAGCAAGAAGTGGTAGATGACTGTGTTTTCCAGACACATCACAGCAACTGCACATATGAGCTCATGTTGGTTGTGACAGTATGCACAAGATGTGTGCAAGCTCAAGCCAGATAAAAATCCCAGCAGAGCCTGGGAGATTGGCATGAAGCCCCACCCCAGCCAACTGTCAATTCACAACTAGTAGCTGCTGGGAGCCAGTTTCTTTTAGTAGTGTGGCCCCGGCAAGTCTAACACCACACAGTCAAGAGTATATGGTCAGCAGACATTGGACTTGATTAGTTAAAAAAAGAAAACAGAGGACATAAGTCAAGTATGCAAGGAAAAAAGGCATATTTGAGAGGAGCTGGCAGAGGAAGGTGAATATGATTGGAACACACTCTCTAAAATTCTCAAAGAAAATTCGCAAACATTACAAAAAAAAAAAAAGTCTCATTTCAAAATGAGGGAATGGGAGCATAGCAAGGAAAAACTTGACCAAAGCAAAACGTAAGTCTAGGAGGCAAACATCACATCCAGAAATGGGGCTCTGTCCATCTGTCTTTCTGTCTCTTTGCATTAGTGGATGTCCTGACATCTTCAAGGTCTCCAGTACAACTTGGGCTTCACCTCACAGCTTCCTCAGGCAACAGCTTGTCAGAACCTCCTTGCAGGGATTTCAACTCTTAGATACATAGCTTGGCCTCTGCAGCTTTCTGGATCATTGATTCGAACATCCATAACTCCAAAATCTTGCAATTTGCATCCTTGCAAAACCAGCGCCAGGTGATAAGACCACCAAGTTCTGCTACCAACTCAAGATACAGTCTGTCCCCTTCCTACCACAGTTCTATGGCCTCTGCACCACAGCAGTTGGATTCCTGGGTGACTGTTTTTAAACCAGAGACCCTTTCAGCTGCATTTTCATTTCAGCTAATTTCCTTCAAATTAGTTTGAAGGAACCTCTAATGGGTGGAACCTGATCCTCAGGGCATGCATTTCCCTATATTTCTATGGATAGTTATGAGGTTTCTTTTTAATGACAGCAATTTCTTTAAACGATTGATAAAGCTACTCTCTCTGTACCTCCTTACTTTAAACTCACTTATGACCCTTATCCTTACCAAACTACAGATTTTTCACATCTTTTTGCTCTCTCACTAGAGCACTGCCTAATGGCAGTGAGTAGTAACCACACCACAGCCCTATGCAGTGCTGTCTTAAAATTTTCTCAGCCAAATGACTTAGTCTATTACTTTTGAATTTATCCTTGCTCAACATTTTAAGACATGGACATAGTGCAGATAAATAGTTTGTTTAGTAATATGAACAGCTTCTAGGTGAGTTCCCCAAACAGTCCTTGTTCTCTTCCAAAGCTTCATTTCCCAGACCTCCACTGTCTACATATGCCTCCATATTTGGTCTTCTGAGATCCCATCTGAAAGGCCTGTTAAATTCCTCTTACACTGCTATAGTGTCTCTAAGCCCATAGCTTTAGGTTTCCAAATTCTTCCTCCATACCAGTTCAATAATCAATAAATAGAACAACCATACAAAAGAAAAAAGAAGAAAACAGAGGGCTTTATTTAACAACTTAAAGTAGCTTTAACATATACAGAATACTTTATATAAGAGCAGAATACAAGAAGACCAACAGAGTCAACTAATGTAGGCCCACAGGGACTTACAGAGACCAACAAAAGAGCACACATGGACTGGAGCTAGGTCTACTACTCATATGTAACTGATGGGCAGCTTGATCTTCATGTGGGTCCCCTAATAAGGGAGCCGGAGCTGTCTCTGACATAGAGTCTGTTGCCTGCTTTTGATCACTTCCCCTAGTGGGTCTGCCTTGCCTGACGTCAGTGGATGAGGATGAGCTCAGTCTTGATGTGATGTAATGTGCTGGGGTGGGTTGGTGGTGAGGCTTTCATTTTCTGAGGAGAAAGGGAAGATAGGGGAAGAGGGTACAAGGATGGGACCGGGAAGAGAGGAGGGAGGGGGTAACAATCTGGATGTAAAGTGAAAAAATAAACTTAAAAAGCTAAAGAAAAAAATGACAGAATATACAATCTTCAAGTAAACATGGATGTTTTCCAGAAACGATCATAAACTAAGCCACAAATTAAATATCTATGAACAGATCTTAAAAGATTTAGATGATGAAGACTATTTTCTTTAAGCAAAAGAAAATTATATGAGTCAATAACAAAGAAAACTAGAAAACTAAAAAATCAGAGGAAAGGAAACACACTCTTAAACAACCAGTGAATTATAGTCTTAAACAAACCAGTGAGTAAACTACAAAGACCTAGAGATGAAAGCCAGTAACACAGCATTACCTACCAAACAGTCAAATAAGTTATAAGGAGGGAGTTTATAGCCATAAATGCTTATTAACAAATAAAATATTTCAGAACAGCCACCTAGCTTTGCACCTGAAGGAACCCATTAAAAAAAAAGAGATAATTTAATGAAATAAGAAATATTCAAGCAGAGATAACTGAAATCCAAAGTATCAGAGATAAAACCAATGAAACCAAAATGTGCTTGTTAACATCAACAAGATTGGGTAACTTTTAGTTACGTGGTGTCTCAAGTGTAGCCAGAGAACAGTATAGGGAAGGGTCTGGTCTCTCCAGCACAGCTCTACTGTGAAGTGGGGAAAGCTCTCAGAGTCTGGTCTAATGGGACACTTCAAATCACTGTCCCTTGTCTCTCATATCGACTGGGTAGCAGCTCTGCTCTACCACACACACTGCACAATATACCGCCTTGCCACAGTCCCAAACCAACAGGCAACCAGTTGTGGACAAGAACCTCAAAGCTGTGAGTTGATATACATCCTGTTTTTGAGAAAATTACTTTCTTGCTAAAGTAATGAAAATCTGACTAACACAGATGGACACAGAAAAATATTCAAGTGACTAAAATTGTCATGGACCATCTCAGTCAGGTGTAGGTCGTTGGAAACAAGAGTTCTCAAAGTGTCAGTGGGCAAAGATCGGTGAGTGACACTCAGATTTAAACAGTACCTCTGGGTTTGTCTCTGTTTGTCACTCACCGATCTTTGCCCACTGACACTTTGAGAACTCTCATTCCCATAGACCTATACCTGACTGAGATGGTGCGTGACATTAAATCAAGAGTAAAGGCGAGACTATCAATACAAATCACTAGGAAAGTGCTACAAAGTGCTACAAAAACAATGTTCAAACCTTACACAAAAAAGGGCAGATAGCCTAAAGGAAATGGACAAATGCCTAGGAACACAATGCCTACCAGGGAAAAATCACAAAGATTTAAAAGAGTCTGAAGAGATTCTTAGCTAAAAATAGGGCTGGATTAGCATTCAAATTTTTTCAAAGTAAAGCCCTAGACATGGTGACTTCACAAATAAATGTTAACATACATTTAAAGAAAACACAACAAATTTCCTCCAAATATTCCAAAACCAGAAGGAGGGTAAAATGCTAAACAACTGCTTTTGTAAGGGCAGAATTATCCTGATGAGCCAAAGCCAGGTAGACAGCACAAGAGAAACCCTGACAAATACCACTTAACTTCCTAACAAAATGTAACAAAGTACATACTCAGCAGGGCATTAAACAGCTCATAATTAATGTGGACTTTTTGCTGAAATGTAAGTGTGCTTTGCCATTAGAAATACTTCAAAGTAACAGAACACAGTAATAGAATGAAGGGGAGAAAATGTACGATCATTGCAAGTTATACAGAACAAGCATTTAACGAAATTAAACATCTTTCCTCTTCAAAGAATTAGATAATCTAGGAATAGCTTGAAAATACAATTTTATTAAAGCCATATATGAAATACCTACAGCAAAACTATAATCTTTTGCTCTGAAATGATAAATACAGCAAAAGGTGATACTTTTGCCACTTCTGTTCAGCAGGATACTGGATGTCCTGGCAATGATAATGGAAATTCTAAGGAGAAAAATAGAAATAACTAAACTGGAAAACAACAGTGAAATTATCACTGTTAATCCATAATCCAACATGACTAGTATCCTTATAAAAGGAGAATAGGATAGAGACACCTATAGGAAAGACATTTGAAGGTAATGATCTCCAAGCACCACGTAAAGCCTCGGCATCAATCCACGCGCTGACACCTTGACTGTGCACTTTAGTTCCCTGAACTATAAAGAAATAAATTTCTATTGACCAAGCCAGCTGCTGTAGGATACTTTGTCACTGAAATGATAAAAGATAATAATACACATATGTATTTAGACCCTCACATGCAAACAAACTCTAGGCCCAGATGACTTCAGATGGAACTTGTTACGTTCCACCAAACATTTAAGGAAGCAATTGATGCCAATTTTACATAGTCTTTAAGAAATCAGAAGTGAAGAAAAAGGCTTCTAACCTTGTGAGGACAGGAGAACCCTAACACTAAATCAAGACGAAGACACCATCAAACACTAAGAGATAAATATTTGTTCTGTGAAGTTCCAAGAATGATCAAAAATAGTCATAGTTTTGGTTTTGAATGAGTTTATTCAGTGTAAAGCTAGCTAAAATAAAAGAAAAACAGATAGTATACATGCATGTGCATGCGAAAGACAAGAGACAAAGAAGCAATCAAATCAGATATATCCAGCAGAAATTGAGCAGAAAAGCTCAGCATGCAGACAGTTACTTCCCGTGGCTGAACATCTAGTGGCTCCGCCTCCAGCTTCTCTGTCCCACTGAGGGCACTTCTGTATCACAGGGTAAAACAGCCCTTGGAAGTGGCTCACTTTCTAGCTGATCTCACAATGTTTTTACTTGGGCTGTTCTGCTGTTCTCTTCCTCACTGTCACAAGGAGGGATGCAGGTGGTCCTTAGACAAGAGTTCTGGAAGGACACTTTAGGACAGACATTGTTGAGTCTGGAAAGCAGTTTGGGGGTGACCTCACAGCTAGAGGCAGCTTCTCAGTGAGCTCAACTGGCACATGACAGCTTATCACATATTGTCCACTTACACAGTACACTATCACATAAGCAAGGGTCAATCCCTGCACAAATGCTGTCACATCTGGAAGCACGCAGTAACAGTAACATAACACAACCATGTTGGTCTCATCCTAGGAATGCGATCAACTTCAACGTTTTAAAAATCACCCTAAGTGCCCAACTTTGCTAACAGACAAAAGAAAAAAACTACAAAAAGTAGTTTAAAATTCAAAAGGCTTCCACAATAGGGTGATTCTTTTAAAGATTAACTTACAAATAGGGTTCCTTCGGAGGTTTTATATCTATTTTAGTTTATCCTCCCAACTCTCCCTTCATCTCCCTATTCTCCCTCCCATGTCTTACCTTTTCCCTTCTACCCCCTTTAAAGCCCCACCACCCTCCCCCACCAGACACACAGGTCGCTACCTAGTTTCCTGTCCTTTACCCGTATTTATGCCCACATTGGCATTTGTTATCTTATAGTTAGAGGTTACAAACAAGGGAACAGATGGTGCTTATCTTTCTGAGCCTGGGCTACCTCACCTAAAATGTTTTCCAATTCCACCCATTTTCTTGCAAACGTCATAACTTTATCTCTTTCTATTGTACTTATGTCCCGAGCTTTCATTATCCACCTGTTGATGAGCGTCTGAGCATCCAGGCAGATTCCGCCTCCTTACTATTGTGAAAGGAAAAGATACGCAGAGAACACACAGGCACCTCTGTAGCACAATGCAGTCCTTTGGGTACATGCACCAGACCCTTATAAGTGGATCATATGGTGACATTTTTTTAGAAGCCTTCACACTAATTTCTATAGTGGCTGCCCTACCTTACACTCCCAACTGACAATGTATAAGGGTATATACAATGCATAACTACTCACATGCCCCTCTTCCCTCCCAAATGCATGACCTCTTATTTCTTGTTACACATGCTTGTGCATATGCATACATGTGCACACACACACACACGCACGCACGCACGCACACACACACACACACACACACACACACACACACCCATGGAGTTCACCCAATGTTGTTTTTATGTACTTGTGTCCAGGACTGACCACTTGGGACTGGGTAACCTGCATGGAAGCTTGTCTCTGGAGGACACTGAAAGTAAGTGTCTGTCTCTCAGGAGCCACTGACCACTGAACTACTCATCTAGAAATAAGACCTTGTGGGATGTCCCTCATCCATGTTGGCATATCAACCGATGTTGCTTGTGTCTTGTTCAGACAGCCCCACTCAGTTCATTTCCCTGTTGTTTCTAGAGAAACTATCTAGCAGCAGACATCCTGCTCCTGGCTCTTAATACTCTTTCTGCCTCTTCTTCAGCAAAGTTCCCTAGACCACCAGTGGAAGGGTTGCATTATGCATTAGCTGAGGCTGGGCTCCCCACAGTGTCTAAAATATTTACTGGCCATCTGTATTTCTTCTTTTGAAAACTACTCAGATCATGTGCCCGCTTATGAATTGCATCTTTGTTTCTCTAATGCTTAACTTTTTCAGGCGTTAACACCTTGTCTGAAGTGCAGCTGGCAAAGATCCTCTCCTGTTCTGCAGGCTGCCTGTTTTGTTCTGTTACCAGAAGCTTTGCTTTCAATTGCATGCCATCTCATCTGTCCATTTTAGGGGCTATTTCTTGTGACGCTGAGGTTCTATTCTGTAATTTGTTGCATATACCTGAAATATTTTCCCTTTGTATTAATGGAGCAGTTTCAGTGTTTCTCGTTTTCAACCAGGGTTTTTCAGCCAGTTTGAACTGATTTTTGTACAGTGTGAGAGATGGCAGTTTTGATTTCATTCTTTTGCAAGTGGATATCCACTTTTGCCAGCATCATTTATTAAATACAGTCTTTTCTCACTGATGCTGTTGTGAAAATTAGGTGGCCACAGCCATACCATCTTATTTCTGGACATCCTTGTTCCGTTAATCTACAGGACTGTCTTTGTTATGACAGCTCTGTCGCATAGTTTGAGGTCAGGTCATATGATGTCTCTGGCTGTGTTCTTCCCGTTTAGGATTACTTGTTCGTGATTTTCTGTGTTTCTATGATTCTGACCACCCAGGGACACCGCTCTTTTTATTGTCTAAAGTTTTCTTCAATTTCTTTTTTCAGTGTTTTAAATTTTTATTGTAAAGATCCTTCATCTCCTTGATTAAGTTTATTTATCATTTTTTGTTTGTTTATTTTTGTTTTGTTTTTTGTTGTTGTTGTTGTTGAGGCTACTGTGAATGAGTGTTTTTCCTGACTTCTTTCTGAGCAAATACTTTGCTGGTGTATATAAAGTTTAATAATTTTTTGTCTGTTATTATGTTTAATTATGTGTGTATGTAGGTGCCTCTGTGTAAGTCTCTGCATATGTGTGCAGAAGACCAAGGATATTAGAAGTGTCAGATCCCCCTGGAACTGATGTTATAAGTGGTTCTGAGGGAGCTGATAAACCTATATAAAAAAAAGCAGGCACACTGGAGGCAATCTCTGTGAGCTCAAGCCAGCCAGTACTTCATAGTGATACCCTGTCTCAAAAAAAAAAAAAAAAAAAAAAGACTCATCTGTGTGTATATGTGTATATATGTATACATGTGTGTATATATGTATACACACATACATATCCTAGAATTAATGAGTTCAAGAAAGTCATTAAAAACAGCAAGGGTAATTTACAAGTCAATCATATTTTACATATTTGGCAATTAATGGTCTATGTTAAAATATTTTCACAAGTCCCATTTATAATAGCACTAAAACATGAAATATTTAAGATAAAGACCTAAAAAGTATGCATAATTTGTTTAATAAAATTTCAGAACCAGAAATTTATTAAAGAAATCAGTGCAGATCAAAAAAGATTGAGAAATGAGTCTCTTGAGGGAAATAAGATTACTAGAGTGGAAGGTGACAATGTCATCTGGTCTTCTGGGCTTCTCATCCACAACTAACAGGTAATAAGTGATTATTATATTGCCTGGTGTGATAGATTATTATTTTCAAGGGAGAGTTGGACTGCCTCTATCCAACTGGGATAAAAAGGAGTATGGCTAAAATGGCGCAGGCCCCTAGGGTATGCCCAAGACAACTGAAGGCAATAGAAAATCATAGCCACCCAATTTAAACAGACTGCTGATTGCTTGGATATTGAGGAATGAATGCTGCAATCATTTTATCAGACACACACAGACATACACAGTCAAATGAGGTGCTTGCTGAAGTGAAAGGCTTGATAGAAAATAAGGAAAGTCATTATTGAGAGCATATTCAGCACAAAAAAATAAAGCAGGTATGAGACTTCCTCCCTCTTTAGTACAAACATATGATAAAATAAATCTCCTTTCTCTTTCATAAGATAGTAAAGGAATGTGAGTTAGCGAAGACCAAGAAGGTAGAATTGTCTTCTTTTCTGGGAAAGAACATAAAAGTCCTGTGTACAACTGAAAATGAACTCTGTCATGACACATGCTTATCAATATGGACTGTTAACACATTTTGTATTTTAAAACAGTCAGTTTATATGGCTATTTCATTGTTATTGAGCTTTTATATTCCTGATTTACAATCAGATTGAAATACTTTTTCTTATTTATCTTCTGTAATGTGCCTGTCAATGTCTTTAGCCATTTTCTATTGACTGTTCTTTATTTATTAGTACATAACTCTCCATATTCTTAAGGCACTAATTCTTTGCCACTGTGGCCTATAACAGTCAACTCTCAGAGGATTCCAACCTTAGTCCTACACTATAGACTAGGAGGACAATAGCTAGAAATAATGTATTTCTCTCAAGCATCCCTTGGTGTGTTGAGATCAGGCCTTGCTGTAACAGATAGGCCATGATAGTCCTTTGTGGAAAGAAACAAATTTCATGCCGTACAAACATGATTTGTATTTTTTCACTCAGAGATCTTAAGAAAGCAAAAAGGGCCATCATGTCTGAATGCTGACAGATCTAAAAAGAACAGCCCAGATATAGAGGACATCAGGGTGTGTTTTTTCTATGGCTCATATCACCCCTTTCCTTTTAAAAATCTGGATACCTTGTATTTATTTTTTATTTTTTCTAAAGGCATATACATTTATATCATTACAAATAAATAAAAAAGAAATCTATATACAGTAAAAAGAACCAGGAAACAATTAAGAATTATATAAATGTTACATTCATAGTGTTTTGGCTATTTGTATTTGGTAACCTTGTAGAAAACATCTTTCTTATTTTGGTGAGTCTAAAATTCTGAATGAAAATCAGTATCTATCAAATCTCATCTCTGTCAACTTAAAATATCTATCTAGACCTAAAAACCTCTTAATCCTAAACAACTAAGCTTAATTCTAAGACTAAACTATGTGGTCTTCAACCCAACAGAGACTTGAGAAGGAATAAAACTTAATTACCTGAGTGAACTGGAAGTGCAGGTTAGCAGCTTCCAAAATGGAAAAAAAAAAAAATGACAGAGACAGTTTGCTGCCTGAACAGTCACCCAAAACTCTATAATGTTGGAGCATCATCTTCAGGCTTCTGGTCCAATGTATCTGACAGACATATTTGTGAGGCAGGAACTATTGAGGACTTGCTTACCCTGTCTTGGCAGAGTTTGGTCATCGACTCTGCCTGCATTCAAACTTGCCCATTTTTGGCAGAATTCTGTCTGTGGCAAAAATGAGGGCATTTTGCCCAGTGACTGGTTTGATGCATTTGAAGCCATCTCCATAAGGAGGTTCTTTGATGCTCATCTTCTTGAGGTAGGCTGGGTGTTGCCAGGAGTTAACCTGTTTTGTTGTCAAAGAATCTTTAAAATATTAAAAGTGCCTTTAAATGCCATATTCTGTATGTCTCTGAGGTTTTGAAGACCTTATCTATTTTACCTTATCTATTTATAGGATCATATCTATCTGTTAAACCTAAGATATATATTCTTCTGATAAAAATAGACTAGTAATTGACATGACCATGATTTGATCAACTAACAATTAACTTGTATTACTTAATTACCCTAAACAGCCTGCAATAGCACTTTTAAGGGACTGGAGGTAAACATTGTAATATAATTGAGTTGCATGGGTTCAATACCTCGTATTAGAGTAGACATATACATATATGTGTGTGGAGAATAATCTTAAATTTGAATTCTATGCCAATGTATCAAAATTAAACTTATTTTATATCAATATACAAAATTCTATCCCAATGAATTAAAAATAACCTTATTTGTTAGTAACAAAACCTGTGATATGCATGGCTATTTGTTTTGAAAAAAGACATGTTTACAAAGGAATTTATTTATATTTTATGGACATACTTATATTAGAAATTCTGCTTTTGCTTAAGCTACAGAAAGCTATTATGAATATTGCTCATGACCTAATAATATGTAAAAGTTGCTGAACCCACTATATTATCTTTCTGTTAAACTATCAGGCCGTTGAGACCAGGACAACTGAAGACTCTGTGAAGTCTAAGGTAAGAGAGTCCTCTAAATAGTGACAGGAATCGGAACACAGTCTTACTTACACTAGCTAGTGGGAAAGAGAGAAATCAAGAACTGCACACATGGGAATGAAGCACTCAGACACAAGCAGTGAGTTCATACATGTGATGTGGATTGGTATGGTGCTGTAGAATCCTAAGAAGTCAAGGGTACAGAGTCTGCACACACTCATGGACTCAACTTCACAGATCTGCAGCAGGTACTCATCAGAAGGTCTGGGAGAACATGAGGGAACAGAACAGATCAAGTAGTATAGCCTTTCAAGAGTAGGGGGCTACTACCACTGTGGAAAACGCATAGTGCCTGAGGAGGATCTAGCTCCCCCAAAATAAACATCTTAACAATGATAGAATTGCAGCAACTTTTATTGTAACACAGTGAAAACCAAATGGAGGTAGGAGAAGGGGACCAACCAAGATTGTACTCCAAAATATAGGAAAGAAACAGTGCTAGACCCAGTGTTGCATTGGGCCAATACCATTACAAATCTCCTATCACTGAGGACAAAAAAACTTCTCCCACAGGAGAACTGCCAAGATAGTAGGCAGAGTTGGATGCTATGAAAAGTGCCCGCATGCACACGCACATGCACACACACACACACACACACACACACACACACAAATACATGCATGCACACACACATGGAGACGGAGGGAGGGAGAGAAGGAGGGAGGAGGAGAGAGAGAAAGAGAGAGTGAGGAGAGAGAGGAAATAGGAATGATTGAAGGGTAGAAATTGTTCTCATAAATATGAAGGGCTAGTATTTGCTGTTGTTTTTAAGTATATAGGTATAGGTCATAAAACTGAAAAGGAGAAGAGATCTTGAGAGGAAGATGAGGTAATAATAGATATGGCATGAAAGCAAAAGCAGGACTATTGGTGATGAAGGAAGGGGCCCATCAAAAGGAAGCTCAAGGGAAGTGTGGAGGACAATAGGGAGCGTCATGTAAAAACAACACATTATGAAAGATGCCTAAATGCGATCCATTATTTCGAATACTAACTTTAAAAAAATTAATTGAAAACAAAACTTTAATATAAGAAAACAAAAATATAAAATCCTTACAAATTTCTTTTCACATTAAAAACTTACCATTGCCCTTTCTTTCATGTCTTATTAAAAAATACATTTGTGCAGCTGGGTGCAGTGGAGCACACCTGAAATCCAAGCATTCTGGGAGGCAGAGGCAGGTGGATCACTGTGAGTTCAAGGGCAACCTAGTCTGCAAAACAAGTCCAGGACAGCCAAGGCTTCACAGAGAAAGCCTGTCTCAAAAAACCAAATATATACACACTTCATGCTACCTTTAACAAGTTTTACTACTACCATGGTGCAATGCCATACCAGGGAGCACTGGAGAGAGAGTCTTTGATGGCCCTGCAGGCTCGGTGTCCACAGCTTTCAACCTGGTTCTGTAGAAGTCTTTGACATTCCATGTAGCGTCGTCACTCTCACTAGAAAAAAAACATGCACAGGATTTGCAACAACACATAACACAGACATTTAGAAAAGACTTTAATAATAAATCTCAACACTCAATAGATATCCACCCCCTTCATTTCATTTCAGCCAAGTGTTCCTAGCATTCTTACTTACTCCCGTCGCCTGCATCTGCTCCCTTCTAGGGTAATTCCAAATGTCTAGCGCCTAGTCACAAACTTCATCTCCCCTCACACTGGGCTTCCCAGCCTTTTGGATAATACACCTATTTGTTTATTCTCTCTTCTCCTTCAGCTAGGTCACAGGAAGTATGAAACAACCAGGATTCTGCATAGCAATTGAGAGGCTACTGCTTCGGAATTCTCCTCTTTCCTGAAGAGCAATTACCACTCCTACAAAGTGCAAACCAGAATGTACTCTTGGGAAAACAAATACTTAGATTATCAACTTTCCTCATTGCTCCTTATTTGCTTCCTTTAATGAACTTCTGAATGTTATACACATACATTTTACACAGATACACACATGTAAAAATATTTACATTATTATCTAATATTGTTCTAATGAATATATCTAATGTTATTGATAAATCTCTCTGGAAACACACTCTAATCAAATAGCTTTTGATTTAATATATAATATCTAAAATTGGACACTTTATGAACATGTTTTATACAACACTCATTCTTTTGTTTTTTAAATACAAATTTACTTTCTTCTGATTCTTTTTCCTCAGACATAGTACTAAGAATTCCCCATCCTAGTAGTGCCATTAATTAAAAATAGAAATTTCTGTCTGAAAATAAATCAACTGTTTAACAAATCTGAATAGGCACTGTGTTTTATGCTACTCCAAAAACACTCTCCCCTCCAGAAGCTCTCCGCACATTTACAAAAGCTTTGTATCTACTGAGGTAATACAGATACTAAATATTTTGAGAATTTCTTTTTCTTGTCAATATCACATTTATTATATAATACATAAAAATACTTCTAAGAAAGAGAAATCAGGTTTGGACATCATGAAAAAATAAACAGATATTAAGGGTCATTGACCATCATCTCCATTTAGTGGGCCAGATATGAATATGAAGAGAAAAAACAGAAAACTCACTAAATAAATATGTAGTTTTTACCTTTCTGAAGGCTCCTGAAAAAGAAAATCATAATTCTTACTTGAGAATGCCAGATGGGAGGATTTTACCTTCTCTGAATTAACTTTATTCCCAAAAACCTATAGTCATGAGAAAGGAAACAAATTATAGGCACAATTTTAGGAAAATATAGTTAAAAGAAGTATGATTGGCACAGACTTAAGAGTAATAAGATCTTTAATGATGAAATTAAAGTCCTAATCACATAGTCATTAACTCTCAAAAAATCACTTGAAAGGCACACTGACTTAGTAATATTTCCCAGTTTTGCAAAATAGAGTACAGAGTGCTACATTAGTACAAATAATATGCATTTAATACTTAAGCTATCTAAAGCTAATAAAAAATTAGCTTTTTTGAAAAATATTGATTATTACTACAAGCTAAAAGAAAGGAAAGAAAGAAAGAAATTCCTGTATGTGCTTATGGTATTCCATTTACTGTGAATAAAAAACTTATTAGCTCTTCTTTGAAGGTTTGTTAGAATTCTGTGATGAAACCATCTGGCCCTGGGCTTTTGGGGAGGGGGGTTGGAAGACTTTTGATGACTGCTTCTATTTCCTTAGGGAATATAAGACTATTTAATTTGTCTACCTGATCTCAATTCAACTTTGGTAAGTGGAATTTATCAAGAAAAATATCCACTTCGTTTAGATTTTCAAATTTGTGGCATATAGGATTTTGAAGTAAGACCTAATGATTCTTTTGATTTCCTCAGTGTCTGTTGTTATGTCCTTTTCATTTCTGATTTTGTTGATTTGGGTAGTGTCTCTGTTTTTAGTTAGTTTGGCTAAGCGTTTGTCTATCTTGTTGATTTTCTCAAAGAACTAGCTCTTAGCTTTGTAGATTCTTTGAATTGTTCTCTTTGTTTCTAATTTATTGGTTTCAGCCCCAAGTTTGATGATTTCCAGCCATCTACTCCTCTTGGGTGTGTCTACTTTTTTCTGCCCCTAGGGCTTTCAGTTGTGTCCTTAAGTTATTTGTATGAGATGTTTCCAATCTCTTTGTGAAGGCACTTTGTGCTATGAACTTAGCACTACTTTCATTGTGTCCTCTAAGTTTGGGTATGCTGTACCTTCATTTTCATTGAATTTTAGGAAGTCCTTAATCTCTTTCTTTCTTTCCTGACACAGCTGGCATTGAGTAGAGAGTTGTTCAGTTTCCATGTGTGTGTAGCCTAACATAGATGTCCTCTGAAAGACTCCACCAAGCAGGGATCTAAACAGATGCTAAGACTCACAGCCAAACTCTGGGCAGAGCATTGAGAGTCATATAGAAGAGTAGAGAGATAGAAGGGCACAGAGGGGACAGGAGCTCCACAAGGAGAACATCAAAGCCAACAAATCTGGACCCAGGGGTGTCTGCAGTACCCATGATTTGATCACTTCCCCTTGGCAGGGTAGCCTTGCAAGGCCACAGAGGATGAGGATGCAGGCATCCTAATGAGACTTCACAGGCTGGAATCAGATGGTGGGGGAGGAGGGCTCTCCCTGTCAGAAGACTAGGGTAGGGGAATAGGGGAAGAGAGAGGAAGGATAGGAACAGGAGAACACAGGCAAGGGGGTAACAATAGGGAGGTAATGTGAATAATTATTAACAATTAAAAAATTAATTTAAAAGTCTTAGCACTATATTTATCGTTACTTTAGCACTTTCACAATCTAAATTAATTAATTCTGCATGTGTCTTTGCCATGAAATTTTGCACTGCCTAAGAAAAATTGTTGCTCTTCTTTCCTTACTGCCACCATTTTGTATTGTACCTGTCTGGTTGGTAGACAACCCTGAATTTAATTAGATGAATAAAAATTGGATAAAGATACTTTACAAATCACACTTCAAAATCAGCACAATTACATTTTTAAAGAAGCAAACCATTCTAGGGGCTGCTGAGATGGCTCGGGACTTAAGAACACCTGTTGTTCTTTCAAAAGACCCAGGTTCAGTTCCCAGCACCCATCTGGCAGCTCACAACCATCTGTAACTCTAGTTCCATTCTAGGTGATGCAACCCCCTCTTCTAACATCCATGTATAGCCACATGCACATGGATCACATGCATTCATGCAAGCAAAATACTTACACACATACAGCAAAATAAATATTTAAAAGTATTTTAAAGCCAACTATTCAACATGGCTATATTCAAACTGAAGGTTATATCATATTTCTGGTTGAATGAAATGGGATTAGCTAAGAATAACAAGAACAAGAAGAAACACAATGTAACAGGAAGACACCAGGTCTTTTGACAACTGCTAAATGGACCAAATTATTAGCAAATTAAAGAAAGGGTTGGGTAAAATTTTTCTGAACCGGACAAAGTGAAGATAGTAATATTGGGAGGCAAGGCATTTCCTCTGCTTCCGAAAGCCATATGGTTATGGCACAGCTACTTCGCCTTCCTAGGTCTCAGTTTCTTCATAAGTTAAATAAGAAACAGACAAAAATTTAACAATCTTCCAGTATAAAATTTGCAAGTCTATAAACAACACAATTCCTAAGAGACAACATCATAGTCAAAAGGAAAGCAAGTATTTACAGTATCAAACTGTCTTATGAAATAAAGTTAAGTAAATTCTGGTGAAGTTAGTTAATTTCCCTTACAGATCCCAAAAGCCATTCAGGAATGTCCTGAGATACTATTTATAAGTAGGAAACATATAAAATTCTTTCTACATAGGCAATTCCATAAAATTTGACAAGATTAACAAAAATTGAGTCACAAAATATATTCCATTTTAGAAAGGAAGCAAGTTAACATGGTGTTACATGCCTTTAGTCTAGCATATAGGAGATGGAGGCAGGGTTCAAAGTCAGTCTATGTGACATAAGGAGACCCTGTTTCAAATAAAAATGTACACAGGAATCAAATAAGATTACATGAAGCTAATTTTTAAAATAGATAAATTAAAAACATCAAGAATTTGAACGGAGGTATCCTGTATAGGTGGCTAAAACTAATCCCAAAATCAGTTATTGAGTGAGGATCGCACTGCCAGGCTGGGCTCTTTCCCTACAAGTTGTTCAGGGAAGTTCCTGGGACCCCTAAAACACTATAGGTAATTACCAATGTGTTTGGATGCTTACTACAGCTAGACAGTAAAATCCTCTTGCTGAAAACACTAAATGCTCTGGCTGTAAAACACACAGAAACCAAGCTCTCACTGATACGGAAGCTACCTGCTGACTAGCCCTCATAGTGATAGAAAATGGAGGGGAGTGTAGCGTCATCAATAACCTTGCTGAACCACAGGCAGTGAATGCTGTACTTCTGACTGGCCAGGCAAGATGTATCCTCTGGTATGACAGTGGCAAGTCTGTTCTGGGGTAACCACTTTCTTATTAGAACTAAGGCCTATTCCATAGGAGCAAATTCTATTTTCATAAACCTGGTCAAATTACTGTGGCTGGGAAGATAGCTACAGCTATTGTTTTGATAAAAGTACTCATCAATTACCTTCTCAATACTATGTTTATTCCCATATATTGCTTTTGTGTCTGGTCAGAACAAATGAGCAGTAAAAACAGCAGTCTCATAATAGGCCAAAGTGCTAAGAGTAAGTTATTGTTGACTGTTTAGCCATAAATGGGACATTTGTATCACAGTGTGACTTGGAGAGCATTGTAGTAGACAAGGCAAAAAGAATGTAACAGCCAGAAGATAGAGTAATGTAGAACACTGTCTCCATGGCACTCTTTTTCCCCCTTTTTATTAATTCATTCATATTATATCTCAATTGTTATCCCGTCCCTTGTATCCTCCCATTCTTCCGTCCTTCCCATTTTCCCCCTTACTCCCCTCCCCTATGACTGTGACTGAGGGGGACTTCCTCCCCCTGTATATAGACATGGCATTCTTGAACTCACAGCAACCATGATACCTTTTGAAAGCTTGGACACTCAGTATCCTGTCATTGAGGGAGGATGTTGTAACACGGCCCACTCTTCCCTGAGGAGTTCAGGAATGAGCTTCACAAGGTCCTACCCTCCATGAAGATCTATGAGTAGTCAAATGGCTGCTGGTATGGTGGTATAGTGAGAAATGACTCCCATAGGCACATGTATCTGAACACTTGGTACCAGTTAGTGGTGTGACTTGGGGATGTTCTAGAACTTTCTCAACATGGAGCCTTACTGGAGGATGCACATCCCTGGTAGTGGACTCTGAGAGTTTATGACCTCATATCACTTCTAGCTGGCTCCCTGTTTCCTTGTGTGCAGTTGATAGTGATCACTTGGCATCCTTTTACTGCTGCTTTTCCACCATTACGGGCATATACTCCTCTGGAACTTTATGCCAAAATAAACACCTTAAGTTGCCTTTGATAATAATATATTATCACAGTAACAAAAAGGTAATTTATACAGGACTTGGTATCAGAGTGAGGCATTTCTCTGAAGAACCTGACCATGTGGGTTTTGGGAATCATGTGGAGAATTTGAAACTCTGGACTAGAAGAGCAGCTGAAGGCTATAAGCAGAGATTAACAAACTTGTAGAAGGATCCTGAAAGACAGCAGTGCAGAGAGCAACATAGGGGGTGGAGGCCCAGCTCTACGGGTCTCAGAGGGCAACAAACACTGTATTAGCAACTGGGCTAAAGGAAATTGCTATATTATTTAGGCAAAGAATCTAGCACTCTTCTGCCCACATCCCTGAGACCTGGCCTAAGGCTAAATTAAAAAGTAAAGGACTGATCTATTTGCCCAGAGAAATTTCAAGTCTGAATAACATTGAACCTGTGGAATGGTTATTAGTGATAAACAGCACACACCCTCTTTTTTTCAAGACATGGTTTCTTTGCATGGCCTTGGTTGTTCTGGACTTGCTTTGCAGATCAGGCTGGCCTCAAACTCGGTGACCCACCTGCCTTTGCCTCCCTGGGTGCTGGGATTAAGGGCGTGTGCCGCCACACCTGGCTTAGTGATTACTCTTATATAGAGCTCTATAATGAGAAAAGGCAAGTAAGGCAGAGAAGAATACAAAATGTACAGTTTGGATAGGGAAAAGGAGCACCAGTAATCTTAATGTTGCCCAAAGGTATGGAGTAGAAAGAGAATGTAGTGTCAGTTAGGAGACACCTAATCTGTACTGGAACAATGAGAAGGCTGCCTCAGAAAGATCTCACCCCGCTAAGCTTCCAACTTGTGAAAAAAAAAAAAAGGCCTAGGGATAGAACATGATAAAACATATTATATACACGCATAAAAATGTCATAATGAAATAATTAATATGTGATACAATTATTAATTAGCATAATTAATATGTGTTAATAAAAAAAGAAGCTCCTTGAGGCATTCTGTAAAGTTGCTTACTTTCAAGTCTCTTTTTGAAGAAAAAAGTCATTCTGTGGACTAATACTCAAACACTGCACTGAGCTGGAGATTTCAAGCCAGATGTGGTGATGACCTTGACATGTCCACCACACATGTAACAGAAAGATTGACCAGACTACAGGAGACTACAACCAAGCTACATTATTCCTTAAAGTAGCACTCTTGCCAGTCTTGGGTGGAAGCAGAAGTTCAGCTAAGGAACTCTTACTACTGGAGCTCCTAGGAGACGAAAATGAGGGCAGCCCTGAAACCCCCAAGTTCCAGTTGATTGGATAAGAGAAAAAGAAAATGCAACTGGCAATGATGACACACATGTGTGGTCCCAGCTGAGGGAGAAGGAGTATAAGGTAAATGCAAGCCTCAGCTCACTAGCAAGACCCTGTATCAAAGAAAAAAAGGAGCACAAAGCACCTATAAGCTTACAATATTCTTTTCTTCTTGTGCTGGATGCCTGAGCAACTTCTCAAAAAGGCAGTATGCTAAGTATTGTTTACAACCTTGCTTTTCCATAATTTGACGCTATATACCAAACGGTTCTTATCAATAAAAAAATCATCATCAATGTATTTAAGTGTGCTTCAAAATCCAAGAGATTTTTATTTTGTACCTGTTAGTAACACAAAATAGCATGAATGTCAAAACAAGAAAATTTCTAAAATAGCAATGAAAGTAGTTTCCTTTAGATAGACAAAAAATCAAATCTTCCAACCTTTTCAACCCCTATTTTGCTTATATTTAATATCAAAATTATTTTTTAAATAAGAAATTACTATGGTAAGAAAAAGTAAATGCAAACCTATTCCTAAAAAAGCTAAGCCAATGATCTCAGTACTATCACCACCAATTAGCAGAGACCCACCCCCTTTCAGTTTTACCTTTTTTGCAGGTGTCTTTTTCTGACTTGATGAAGGCAATGTCTTCTGGAAATTCAGATCATGTGAGTCATCCTCTTTGGAAGCATTAACTATTCCTGAACAAAGAGATGCAAAGACTTCATCAACTGAGAAGTATGAATAGAGATTGAAATCCGAGTAAGAAAAGTCAAGCTATATGAGAAAAACTCACCTACTTTTCAAAGCATCTGATCTTTACCTCATATTAATTTCTTCCCCCTGTTTTGAAAACCCAGCATAAAGGAGTATTTTGTTTCTTAATGTTACACTTAAGAAGCTGGTTCCTTCTTAAGAAGCAACTGTTTGTCTATATTATTCAAGAAAATATTCTCCAAGTAAATTTTAAGTATAAACAGCATATAGAACCTATGCACTGAGAGCTATAAAATAAAATTATTCTGTATATCAGAGTCTATGAAGCAGGAGGATATCTGTGAGTTATGGCCAACCTAGTCTACACAGTGAGTTCTAAAACAATCAGGAAGATATAATAGAGAGACAATGTCTGAAAAAAAAAAAAGCCAAAACAAGTGGAGAAAAATAATCCTAGACATCTGAGAAGTGAAAAACCAAAAGAAACTCAAAGTGGTGATTTTATAACAAATTAATAACATTTATTTTTGTCATGATTTCACAAATGTTGCTGGGTTTTACAGTGTAAGTGGCATATTGTTGGTAAAGTGCTTTTAATCTGTTCTGAAAAATGATACAGCAACACAAAAAAATTCAGATCCACTATGTCTATTTCCCAATCCTGTGTATTTATTCTAAAGCATTAATTCAATAAAATAAAATCTAAAGTTATCAGTATGTGGTCCACAGTATGTCTACATTAAAAGAGGAACACTGAGAATAATTGTGTGCTAAGTATATATCACAAAGAGGAAGAAAGCAGCTACCTGGTCTGTCTGATTATAAAGAGGCCTAGGAGCAGAACAACGTCTAGAGTTGGAGCTACAAAGTCAAGAGACGACTGCGCTACTTAGAACCTAGCTTGTACCTTTAAGGCACTAATTACAAAGGATCCCGAAAAGGCAAAGTAATCTTGAGCTAGAAGAAAAAGCTAGCTCAGCCTCCAACCCTGGGCTCTACAAGCCTTCCTAAGGAGATCTGCCAGAACAGACACCAGGATCATCCACATTAGACCCCCACACATCCCCTAATCCCCTGCCTGGGGGTCCAACTGGAACACAGCCAGCAGAGGAGAACTGTGGGCTATTTCCTGAGTTTCAGCCTCAGTCTCATGGTAATACCTGCCTCCCCAGGATGGCTCCCAGGCCCCAGGATCATCCAGCCTCTAGTCTAAGGCTCTACTCACCTTCCCGAGGAAGCAGGCAAGAGCCCCAGGAACACAAGGTTCGAACCTCTGGCCCAAGGCTCTACCTGCCTTCCTGAGCACCAGAAACACCCATATAAACTCACATAAACTGAACAACTCTCTACTCAATGACCACTAGGTCAGGAAAGAAATAAAGAACAAAACTGAAGACTTCCAGGAATTCAATGAAAATGAAGGCACAACATACCCAAACTTAGGGGCCTAAATAAAAGCAGTGCTGAAAGGAAAGTTCATAGCATTAAGTGTCTTCATAAAGAAATTGGAGTGGTCTCATACTAACAATGTAACAGCAAACCTGAAAGCTCAAGAAAAGAAAGAAGCAAGCACACCCAAGAGGAACAGTAGATGACTGGAAATAATCAAACTCGGGGCTGAAATCAGTAAATTAGAAACAAAGAAAACAATATAAAGAATCAATGAAACCGAGAGTTGGTTCTTTGAGAAAATCAACAAAATAGACAAACCCTTAGCCAAACTAACTAAAAAGTAGAGAGACAGTATCCAAATTAACAAAATCAGAATGAAAAGGGGGACATAACAACAGATGCTGAGGAAATCCAAAGAGTCATTAGGTCCTACTTCAAAAGCCTGTACTCCACAAAATTGGAAAATTTAAATGAAATGGACAATTTTCTTGATAGACTCCACATATTAATGTTGAATCAAGAGCAGGCAAACAGTTTAAATAGTCCTATAATCCCTAATGAAATAGAAATGGTCATTAAAATCCTCCCAAGCCAAAAAAAAAAAAAAGTGCAGGGCCAGATGGTTTCAGTGTAAAATTCTACCAGATGCAGAAAAAGACTTTCACAAAATCCAACACCCCTTCATGTTAAAAGTCTTAGAAACATCAAGAACATAGGCACATACCTACGCAAAATAAAGGCAATATACAATAAGCTGATAGCCAATATAAAATTAAATGGAGAGAAACTTAAAGCAATTCCACTAAAACCAGGGACAAGACAAGGCTGTCCAATCTCTCCATATCTTTTCAGTCTAATACTTGAAGTCCTAGCTAGAGCAATAAGACAACTACCTGAGATCAAGGGGATACAAATTGGAAAGGAAGAAGCCAAAGGATTACTATTCACAGATGATATGATAGTATACATAAGTGACCCCAAAATATTGTACCAGAGAACTCATACAGCTGATAAACACCTTCAGCAAAGTGGCTGTGTACAAAACTAACTCAAAAAAATCAGTACCCTCTTGTATACAAAAGATAAATGGGCTGAAAGAAATTAGAGAAACTATACTCCTCACGATAGCCACAACAATATAAAATACCTTGGTGTAACTCTAACCAAGCAAGTAAAAGACCCGTGTGACAAGAACTTCAAGTTTCTGAAGAAAGAAATTGAAGAAGATATCAGAAGTTGGAAAGATCTCCCATGCTCATGGACCAGTAGGATGAACATAGTAAAAAATAGCCATCTTACCAAAAGCAATCTACAGAGTCAATGAAATTCCCATCAAAATCCCTACACAATTATTTACAGACCTTGAAATAATAATTCTCAACTTCATATGGAAAAACAAGACACCCTGTACAATAAAAAAACTTCTGGAGGTACCATCATCCCTGATTTTAGGCTATACTACAGAGCAATAGTAATAAAAAAAAAAAAACTGCATGGTACTGGTAAGAAACAGACAGGTTGATCAGTGGAATTGAATCCAAGACCCAGAAATAAACCCACACATCTACAGACACTTCAGTTTTGACAAAGAAGCCGAAACCATACAATGGAAGGAAGGAAGGAAGGAAGGAAGGAAGGAAGGAAGGAAGGAAGAAAGAAAGCATCTTCTACAAATTGTGCTGCTCTAACTGAAGGTCTGACTGGAGAAGACTGCAAGTAGATCCATATCTGTCATCCTGCACAAAACTTAAGTTCAAGTGGATGAAAGATCTCAACATTAAATGACTTCACAAAGCTATAGCTATGGTGATCAAAATAGTATGGTAACAATATAAAAACATGGACTAATGGAACAGAATATACAACACAAAATAAAACCAGATTTTGACTGTCAATTTATCTTCGTCAAGAGGCCAAGAATAAACAGGTAGTCTCTCATGCTAGCATTGTACAACCAGGCAAGCACCCACTGACAGAGAGGCCAAAGACTACAGTAGAAGCTACTGATGCCCTTTTCCTAAACTAATACAATCTCTAACTAATTTGAATGTCTCCTTTACCCACAGTTAGATAGCTCTCACCTATCACCAAAGAAGCGTCTTTTTACAGCAGATAAAGGCAACTGCAGAGATCAACAATTAGTCCCAAGGTAGAGGATTAAGTGTACTCGGGTTGCCCAGATCCGGCTGGTACAATACAGCCATACACCCAAGACTCAGACAACATCACAGAAGAAGGAGCTGAAGATTTTGAGAACCAGATAACCAGAATGGCTTGTGCTAAATAGTGTCTTCTAGACGTGATAGTCAAGTCGGTATAGCTGCATCCATGAAATCTCAACAACAAGGATGCCTAAAACTGGTGTAGCAAAGGTCCTACCCGTGGATGAAGAGCTACAGGCAATCAATGGCTGCTTGGAGAAGGAGGATCAGTCTTCTCCAGAGATGAACTCCCCAACAGGTTACCTAATCCCACTTGCTCATCCCTAAATACGTAAGGACAATACGAAATGTTCTCAGTAGTAGAGGTGTGGGGTGGGGTTGTAGGTGGGTCCTGAATGGTGTTTGGTCAACTTGATATAAGATATGGAACTAAGAACTCCAATTGAGAAAATGCCTCCACCAGATAGGCCTGAAGGAAAGTCTGTAGGGATTTATCATTATTGTTGTTGTTGTTGTTGTTATTATTATTATTAATGACTGATATGAGAGGTATCAGTCTATTGTGATGGTGTCATGCCTGGGCTGGTGGCCGTAGATGCTGTAAGAAAGCAGGCTCAGCAAGCCATGGGGAGCAAGACAAAAAGCAGCAGTCCTCCATGACTTCTGTCCTGACTTCCTTTGATGATGAATAGTGATGTGGAAGTATAAGCCAACTTGATTTGGTCATGGTGTTTTATCACAGCAATAGAGACCCTAATAGAGACTCGTGTGTGTGTGTGTGTGTGTGTGTGTGTGTGTGTGTGTGTGTGTGTGCGCGTGCGCGCGCGCACACACACACGCGCGGGTGTAAGTAAAAGGTCATGAACTTGAGAGGGAAGGCTCTCTCATGAACTGGAGTTGGAGTTGAGAAATGTAGGGGTGGAAACAATACTCATGCATGAAATTATTTTTAAAAAGAATAATAATTAAATTTAAAGAAAAGGCTAGTTTCTTCAATAAGTGATATTAGCAAAACTAGGAGAAAAATGCAGAAAAATAACACTGTACCCCTAACCCAAACTAAAAACAAGTCATTGAAATTTATAAATATAAATTTATATTAAATCTTAAAATATAAGACCAAGACTATAAAATATCTAGAGGGAAAATTTCTTGGAACTAGCTTGGATAATGGGTTTTTTATATGATGCTAAAAGTAAAAGTAACAAATGTAAAACTAACCAAGCACCAAATTAAAGTACCTTGAAAGCAAAAGAAAAAACAGGATAAAAGGGAAACTTAGAGAATGAGGAGATATTTAAAGCCATCCCTGATAAGAGGCTAATATGCAAAGTATATAAAAAAATTTCAAATAACTCAAAAAAGGAAAGACAAACAGCCAGATTCTAAAATGGGCAACCGGCTAAATCAACATTTATCCAAGGAAGAAATAAAAATACTGACCAGATCATGAAAAGGTGCTCAACATCAGTGACCAGTAGGGCAAGAGAAGTCAAGAGTGCCATGAGTGTGAGCACACACCTGTTAAGAGTGCTACCACCAAAAAGACAGAAGATAACAAGTGTTGGCAAGGATGCTTAAAAAGCTCCAGTTGTGTGCTGTTAGCTGTTAGTGAGGGACCACCTGTTACAGAAACAGTATGGTCTTTCCAAACAAAGCTTATAACTATCATAAAGTCCAGAAATCCTACAGCTAGGTATGTTATACTCAAAATAAATTAAGTATCTTAAAGGAACATAGCATTCCCATGATCACTACAGTATGACTCTCAGCAGCCAAGATGTGGAACTAACCTAACTGCCTGTCAAAACAGAAATGGATAAATAAAATACTGTAAACATAAATGTCATTTAATAACGTTCATAAAAAGAAGGAAATTCTGCCATTTATATTACAACATGGATAAACCTAGAGGACATTGTCCTAAGTAATATAAGCCAGGTACAGAAAGACAAAACTGAATAATCTCAATTATAAATGGAATCCAAAATCAAATGCATAAAATCAAATGATAGAATAGCAATTATTAGGGACAAATATTGTGTTGATGGCTTAAAAATAAGTATTACTTACATAAAATGAAGAAATCCTGAAGGGCTAATGTACAACTCTCTTTCTATATTTAATGATACTGTCACTGAAGCTTGAGATTTTCTACAAGTGCAGACCTTAAATGTTCTTACTACACACCAAGAAATAAAAATGCTAGTTATATAAAGTGCTGGATATGTTCACTAGCTTGGTTGTAGTAGTTATCTCACAATGTACAACAACACTGGGTAGGGAGCCCCAGAGGAATGGAAGGCTACTGTGAACAAAGCCAGTGGCACAGGAGCTAGAAGTTGGAAGAGTAAAAGAGGGGAATACTAAAAGCAATGGCCAGAGCTGGGTGTGGGGCCACATGCCCACAATCCAGCACATGGGAGGCTGCAGCAGGAGAGCTGCCAATCCCAGACTATTGCACAGCAAGCTTGAGGCCAGTCTAGACTAAACAGAAGACTCTACTACCTCATAAAACTAAACAAGGAGGAAAAAAGAAGGAAGGAAGGACAGAAAAATCACAGCAAGCTACTAGTTGAGGCTTGAGAGTAACTATATGGGTTAGTTGAGAGGAGGGGCCATCTGCATTATGAACCAAGGCTTTATCAATGTGTATACCCTGAGCTCATATCTAAGAAAAGAAGAAATAAGCACAACTTTGTGAGTAAGTTCTCAGTTTCACTACCTTCTTTGTGTTTTTATGGGGGGAGGGTCATAAAATCTGTATAATAAACTTGTGTTTATGTAAACAAAAAAAACCCTGTTATTTGAAAGAAGTAAAGTTAAACTAGAATGCACTCCTTAGTACTTCGCATATCATAGCATCTTAGATGGGTGCTCCTAGAGTCAGAGATTGGCCTCTGCAAGCTAACAAAGCCATAGTTGGTCCCTATGCATGGCTACAGCATGACAGGTACAGCTCTAGTTGCTTCTATCACCAAGTTCTTCTAGGTACAGAACGCATGAGAACCTACCAGTGCTTCTTCTAACCTCCCTAGGTGAAGACATGTTGTCCCCATAGCCGGAATGAGATGGGCAAAAGGCTTCTGCAGATACTGAGCCTTAGTTCCTGGAGTCGGGCAGGTCTAAGGCTTCTGCAGATACTGAGCCTTAGTTCCTGGAGTCGGGCAGGTCTAATTAGCATCCAGGGGCCAGCATACAATTGGAGTGCTCCTAATCAAACAGATGAAGCAAAGGGTTTTCTATTAGACAACTGGGATTTTCACGTTTGAATTCCTAACTCAATCATTGTCATTCAAAGGGCACTCAATTCTTTAAATGCCTAATCTATGTTAATTAGGTGCTTAGAATTCAATACAGAATAAAAAGAACTAGGTGCAAAGCCTGTCATAGAGATGTACATGTTCATTCCATCTATAAAAAGTCCTCAAATGAATTTTTTAAATTTTCTAATCATTGTCATAATTGCACCATAAAATCATGCTTCACTCTTTCTATCGGCTAAAATTATTATATATATCCAAAGCTTTGTGAATAGAAATTCACTATGTAATCTTAAACTTAAAGTAAAGCCCGTGCCTCAGCAACTCAAATTCTTGGATTTTAAGCAAGGAGATACATTTTCATTAGCTACCTGAAAATGAACTAATCTGAATTTAAAGTGAGTATCTTGATACAAAAAATATTTTTAAACTGAGAGATAGTATATTAAGAAAGATTTACATAAAACTTGAAATAAGGTGAAAAAGACAGGTGGAAGGTTCTTCCAGTGTCTTGTGATGACAAACTACCCCAGTGTTTACTTATATAGGAAAATTACACTCCGCCATTTGTTTCCTACTACACTCTCTGCATTTATGGAGCTTGTATAAATCGCCTGTATACTTTTGCTTAGTAGTGATACAAATGCTTTGTTAGAAAAGATAGCACCCCCTTTCTTTCTTTTCAGCTCCTATCTCCTTACCTACGAAAGATAAAGGAAAAGAGATATGTCCCTGAGTCAAACCTAGTTTCTTCTCTGTAAAAGACCAATAATAACTTATAACCAACTCCCAATGGAAATAAGCATGTGTAGACCAAGAGAGTAAACAGAAACCTGTCCAACCCCCCTTAGAGGAAATGGAATGTTGTTCTCTTAGGGTTTCTTCAGGCAGATTTAGGGCAAATAATTCCTTTGAAGACCCCCAAAAAATTGGGAAAATGGGTAAGTAAGCCAGGGATAGCAATTGTGGTCCATTTTTCAAAAGTTACAAAATTCCAGGCTTAATAGGAGTCCTGTGTGGGGCAGTCTGAACTGCTGGACCAATTGGAACAGAAGCTTTCTACAACGCTGTTCTGTTCTGATGGGTAACAGCAACTGAGGCACCTGGGGCTGGAACATGGAAGATGCAGGATATCAGCATCCAACTTGCTGAGAGAAATGAATCCTGTCAGGTCTGATTCAGCATCGGGATATAGAAATATAGAGGGAGGATAGAACAAAAGGTAGAGTATTGAATCTACTCCTCATCTCAAGGCCCTAATTGTTATTCACAAATAAGGTTATTTTTTTTTAATTCAATGGTATTGAATTTTGTAAATTGATGCAAATCATGCTCATGTCAAAAACTAGTCTAATTTTATCACAAGAATATATATTCTAGGTCTAATAGATATGATTCTATAGACATATGAGGTAAAATAGTTAAATAAGGTGTTCAAAAATCTCTGAGACTTACAGAATACGGCATTTAAAGATGTTTTTATTTTTCTAAAGATTCTTTGAAAACCAGACAAATTAACTCCTGGCAACACCCAGCCTGCCTCGAAGATGAGCATCAAAGAACCTCCTTTAAGAAGTTGCCTTCAAATGTGGCAAACAAGCCACTGGGCAAAATGTCCTTGTCTCTGCCACAGACAGAATTCTGCCTAAAAATAGGCAAGTTTAGATGTAGACAGAGTCAACAGCCAAACTCTGCCAAGACAGAGTAAGCAAGTCCTCAATACTTCCTGCTTCACAAATATGTCTGTCAGATATATTGGGCCAGAAGGCTGAAGATGATGCCCCCAATGTTACAGAGAGTGTTGTTTGACTGTTCAGGCAGCAAACTATCTCAGTCATTTTTTTTCATTTTGGAAGCTGCTAACCTGCATTCCAGGTTCACTCAGGTATTTAAGTTTTATCTCTTCTCAAGTCTCTGATGGATGTGAAGACCCACCAGATAGTTTAGTCTTTCAATTAAGCTTAGTAGGTTAGGGGTTAAGATGTTTTTAGATCAAGATAAATGTTTCAGTTTAATAGAGATGAGATATGATTGATATTAATCTACATTCAGAAATTTAGACCCAACAGGATAGGAAAGATGTTTACTTTGTTTGCCAAATACAAATGGTCAAATCACTATGAATGTAACATTTATACAATTCCTGATTGTCTCGTGGTTCTTCCTGCTGTATGTAGTTTATTTTGTGCATGTGTAATAATATAAATGTATGTTAAAAAAGAAACACAATAAAAATATTTTTTAAAGAAAGAAAGAAAACACAGAACCAAGAACCAGAACTCACTGCTGTCCTGACCAGTAACCAGTGTTTTAAATGTAACCAGCACTTGCTCTACCCTTAGTTCAAAGGTCCAGTATAAACCTAGACCTTCAGACTGTCTCAGAACCACCTTTGCCATCTTCCTGGTTCCTTCAGTGATTAATATGTTTAATAAGATCTTATAATCTCAAATTTATATGAGTTGCATCTCTGATTTCTTGGAAATTCTACCTTAATACAGAAAAAAGAAAATATAGCTGTTATAAAAGGAAGCTAACAGAAACCTTATGGCTGGTAGTGAGGCAAGGGCTTCCCTGAGGAGCACTCCCAAAGGTAGAACTGATCCTGTGTGCTAAGAGCTCCTGAGAATGACATTACTCCTTCATCCTTCCAACTACATTGTTAAAAATATATTCAACAGCTCATTTTTAATTAAAGCCAAAATTAATTTCCCTTGGAATTTCATCGGTTAATTTCTAAATATTCCTTGGTAAGCAAAGATCTCATTTCTTATTTAAATATTAGAGTTTAAATATGCCATACCTGACAACCCACAAAATAAATGTGTGAAAAACTCAAATCCAATGAATTGTTCTCTGTATATAAATTCATATAAATTTGATCTCTCTAGAACACAAATAAGTAGAATGAGGTCTTTATTAATCTACACCCAGCAATCACTAGTTCCAAATCTATGTAAGTCAACAATGCACACAATGTTTTGTTCCTTTTAAAAATTGCTTCTAGCATAAATGGGAGGTTTTTAAAAAATGCTTCTTTTAATGTATAAAAATAACCAATATTCATAGTTTCTATTGGTAATTTCATTCAAAAATCACATCTATTTCTGAGATTTTGCCGAACTCCAGTGCAGTCAGAGATAATCCTATAGAAATAAAAAAAAATCTAGCTGTATGAATAAATGAAAAATTAATATTAAGTTGAACATTTAATTCAATTTTTGAGCCGCAGCTTCAGTAATGAACAGGAATATTACAAGATCTTACAACTCACCACCGTAGAGACCAGGCTGTGGTCTATTCTTAAGTTTTCCATATTGTACAAAACAGTGTTTTTTCAGGCTGTGGAATCCCCTAAGCATTTCATTTTACGAGTAGCTTTTGACCTCATGCAGCTAAGTGCATTGAAAAAGTATCGTGCCATTGAAAAGCACTAGAAGGTAATCTATTTCAGCAGAGGCCACTGCTCTTTATATTGAGTGGCAACAGGAAGCCAGTTCACACACGGAGATGTTCTGCCTATGAATCTCTCAATCAGGAGCTCCAGTATGTCCACTTCCTCTCCTGTCAGTTCTGCTGGCTACTGCGTGCGCCTGATTTGGTAAAGTTGCCTTTGTGTTTCTCAGTCAGTCTTCCATGTCCCTTCAGGTGCTGCACCTGATTTCATGCTGTGCTGCTATCTCTCCACTACTTCTATTTGCTAGTCTTGTGCTTTTGCTTTCCATGTCCCTCATAAACTCCTTCGCTTGAAAATGGCATCATAGATCATGCTCCAGACCCAATACAAAATAGTCTCTCTCAAACTCTTAGGAGATGTGATAGTGTAGAAAACCAAAGATTTGGCCCTGAGAAGAAAGAACCTTAAAGAAAGAACTTTAGTTGAGGTGCTATTTTCATTTTATCTCACTCTTATAGATAATAAGACAAACTCTTCATGATGGATTTTAATCTGGGTAAAAGATGCCAAATTTACTACTTAAAGTGACATACTCAGTATACTGGCCTGGCAGTTACTCCTAGGGCTGTTGCTGCTCCAAATACTTCTTAAAGTGCTGAATTTCCTACTCTCAGGAATCTATGCCAGGCAAGAAAGAAGAGGATGGAAAAAGACCCAAGAATTCAAAACTCTGGATGTCCTACAGTCACATAAATATGTGTTCTTTCTTGAAAAAAAAATATTTGTTTCCTATAAAGAAATTCCCAATACAAGTTTCTTGGGCTTTATTACTTGCTATGACTTACATATTTAGAAATCTTTTTGGTTTTGTTGGAATTCTTTTAAAATTAATGGTGTTGCCTTATCTAATTACAAAAATAACCAGGGCTAGGGATGTAGCTGAGTTTTCAGGGTGCCTTACCAAAGTGCTGCAGTCCCTAACACCACATAAGCAGGTGTGATGCTGGTACACACTGTACTCTGAGTATGTAGGATGTCAGAAGACAGTAGGATTAGAACTTCAAGGTTATCACATGACTACATAGTGAGTTCAAGACACATCTGAGCTATATAAGACCCTGTCTCAAAAAAAAAAAAAAAAAAGATAACCAATATTCACAGTAAATGCCCCATGGCACACTGCATTTAGTGGGCTACTAATCACACTGCAGTACAGGTGCGTGAATGTTGAGGGAAGCACGGGGAAAGTAGAGGCTGACATACCTTCTAAGCATCAACACTTCTTTTTATATTATCAGGGAAAAAATGCAAGAAGGAGAGAGAAAAAAATAAGATTAAAAATGAAGTTAGAGGGCTGAAGAGATGGCTCATTCACTAAATGCTAGACTTACAAACAAAAATATAAAAATGAAGTAAGCACATCACATTTATTCATAAAACCAAGATTTTTTAGTGTGACTATACTTCAAAAAGGTTAATTTTTAATGCAATAAAAAATATAATATAGGTCAGGTGTGGTGGTACACATCTGTAATCCCAGTACTCTGGAAGGCAGAGGCAGGCGTATCTGTGAGTTCAAGGCCAGCCTGGTCTATAAAGCGAGTTCAGGAGAGATTAACAGAATGAATTCGTAAACAGGGCACAACAGCCTGTTGCTTACAAGAAACACACTTCAGCCACAAAGATAAAAATTTCCTCAGAGTGAAGGGATGAAAGGTCTTCCAAACAAATGAACACAAGAAGCAAGCTGGAGTAGCCATGCTAATATCTAATAAAATAGACTTCCAACCAAAATTAATCAAGAAGTGAAGAAGGATTCTTCATTCTTATCATAGAAAAACTCAGCCAAGATGACATCACAATTCTGAACACCTATGCCCGAAATACAAGGCCACCCACAAAGAGAAAATCTTTGTAAAAGAAGGAATAATAAATCTTAAACCACACATGGATCCCCACATATTAATAGTGGAAGACTTCAACACATCACTTTCACCAAAGAACAGGCCAATGAAACAGAAACTAAACTAACAGATACTTTTCCCTAAAACACAAAAGATTATACCTTCTTCTTGGCACTTCATGGAACATTCTCCAAAATTGACTATATAGTAGGTCACAAAGCAAGCCTCAACAATACAAGAAAATTGAAATAATACCTTGTATCCTATCAGACCACCATGGACTCAACATGGACCTCAACAACAGAAATAACAAAAAGTCTACACACACACACATACACACACACACAGAGAGAGAGAAACTGAAGAACCCTCTATTCAATGAAAATTGTTTCAGTAAAGAAATAAAAAAATTAGAGACTTCCTAAAATTCAACGAAAATAAAGGTACAACACACCCAACTAATGTGACACAATGAAAGCAGTGCTAAGAGGAAAGTTTGTATCATTAAGTGCCTTCATAAAGGGATTTTAAACATCTCATAAAAGCAACTTAAGGACACATCTGGAAGCCCTAGAGAAAAAAATAAGCAAGCACACCCAAGAGGAGAAGATGGCTGCAAATAATCAAACTCAGGGCTGAAATCAATAAATTAGAAACAAAGAGAGCAATTCAACGAATCAATGAAACCAAGAACTGGTTCTTCGAGAAAATCAACAAGATAGACAAACCTTTAGCCAAACTAACTAAAAGTCAGAGAGACACTATCCAAATCAACAAAATCAGAAATTAAAAGGGAGTCATAACAAGAGACACCAGGGAAATACAAAGAATCATGTGCTCTTACTACAAAAACTATATGCCACAAAATTTGAAAATCTAAATGAAATGGACAATTTTCTTGATAGATTCCACAAACCAAAGTTTAATCAATAACAGGTAAACAAATTAAATAATCCTTTATTTCTTACAGAAATAGAAGCAGTCATCAAAAGTCTCCCAACCCCCTCCAAAACAATAAATAAAAAGTCTGGGTACAGATGGCTTCAGAGTAGAATTCTGCCAGTCTTTCAAAGAAGAGCTAATACCACTATTCTTCAAACTATTCCACAAGATAGAAACAGAAGAAACATTACCAAACTTATTCTATGAGGCCACAGTCACCTTGATACCTAAACTACACAAAGACCCAATAAAGAAAAAGAATTTCAGACCAATTTGTCTTATAAACATTAATGCAAAAATACAAAAAAAAATCACAAACCAAATCCAAGAACACATCAAAAATATCCTTCACCATGACCAAGTAGTCTTCATTTTATACATGCAGGGTGGTCCAATAAATGGAAATCCATCATTGTAATCCACCCTATAAACAAACTGAAAGAAAAAAAAAACCGTATGATCATCTCTGTAGATGTGAAAAAAGCATTTGACAAAATCCAACACCTGTTCATATTTAAAGCCTTAGAGAGATCAGGAATACAAGGCATATACCTAAACATAATAAAGGCTATATACTGCAAGCCAATAGCCAACATCAAATTAAATGAAGAAATACTGAAAGAAATTCCATTAAAATCAGGGACAAGGCTGCCCACTCTCACCATATTTCTTCAATATAATACCTGAAGTTCTAGCTAGAGCAATAAGACAACAAAAGGAGATCAAGGAGAAAAGATCTTCACCAACCCTACATCTAACAAAGGGCTAATATCAAAGATATATGAAGAACTCAGGAAATTAAACACCCCCAAACCAAGTTATCCAATTAGAAATGTGGTACAGAGCTACAGCGAATTCTCAACAGAGAAATACTGAATGGCTGAAAAACACTGAAAGAAATGCTCAGCGTCCTTAGTCATCAGGGCAATGCAAATCAAAACAACTCTGAAATTCTACCTTACACTCTTCAGAATGGCTAAGATAAAAAAAAATTCAAGTGACATCACATGCTGGGGAGGATGTGGAGAAAGGGGAACACTCCTCTACTGCTGGTGAGAGTGCAAACTCATACAACCACTTTGGAAATCAATCTGACACTTTCTCTGAATATTAGGAACAGTAGTACCTCAAGACTCAGCTATACCACTCCTGGGCATATATCTGAAAGATGCTCCACCATAAAAAAAATACATTTGCTCAACTATGTTCATAGCAGCTTTATTCATAATAGCCAGAATCTGGAAACAATCTATATATGCCTCAACCAAATAATGGATAAAGAAACTATGGTACATTTACACGATAGAATACTACTTAACCATCAAAAATAAGGAAATCTTAAAATTTGCAAGCAAATGGATGGAACTAGAAACAATCATTTGCATGCCATAACCCAGACCCAGAAAGACAGGCATGGTATATACTCAGCTATAAGTGGATATTAGCCCAACATACAAGTCTTCTGAGAAACTCCACCCAGCAGGAGATCAGAACAGATGCTGGGACTTGCTGTTGGACCCTGGGAGGAGTGCTGAGAGTAATATGGAATAATGGGGCTATGGAATGACCCAAAGGGTTCAGGAATCCCACAAGGAGACCATCAAGACTGGTGGATTTGGACCCAAGGGGTCCTGCACAGACTGTTGCACCAACCAAGGACAATGCATGCAGAAAACCTAGACCCCTTGTTCAGATATATCCAAAGGACAGTTCATTCTCCATGGTTGGGGGAGGAGTGGGGACTATCTCTGACATGACTCCAGTGTCCCAAATTTGATCACATCCCCTTGGTGGGGAGACCATCTGGGAACACAGAGGAAGGGCATGTATGAGACCTGATATGGCTGTGGTCAGACAGCGGTGGAGGAGGGCTCCCTCCTGTCAGAGGCGTAGGGGGGGAGGGGAATAGGGCTAATAGGAAGGGAGGGTGGGAAGGAGAAGATACAAACAAGGAGATAACAATCAGGCTGTAATATATTATAATAAATAACCAAACAAACCCCCCCAAAAAACCAAAAACATATATAATACTTCTATAAAATTGAGTTCAATAAATAGGAACAAATGTATAAAAGCAATTGTCAAGTTACTAACAAAAACCATGTTTAAAGAGTTATGACCCAATTACAGATATGAAAGCAGATTGCTATCCCTCTATATCAATAGTAATTTTGTTGAGAAATACTGTGACCATCATTTGAATGGTGGACAATTTAAGAAGGACTCCAAAAGCATTAGAATCCTATGAACAATGCTTAGCCCAGTTAAGATCAGGGTACTGATAGGAGCCAAACCCTGGGCCTACTCAGTTAGTGGGATAACATAACTAAAAATGGTAACTTTAAAACATCTTTTTGTTGTTCTCCTGTTTTGTTTTTGAGGAAGGGATTCATTATGTAGCCCTGATCAAACTGTTGTCTGAAATTCATAGAGCTCTGCTTGTTCTGCCTCCCAAGTGCTAGGCTTAAATGCATAAGCCACCACACCCAGCCTCTTTTGAAATTTGTTGTTGTTGTTGTTGTTGTTGGCTTAAATATCTTTTTAAAGTAACTCCACAATATGGAATATTTCTGCTATTCTATACTAACTCAATTGTCTACTGTTTCATTCATCACATAAATTCCTTTGACAAAGCTCTCCCAACCTTCTGAACCTCAGAGCCATCTGCCTTTCCATTCTTTTAGAAGTATACATCTAATTGTATGAGTGCTTTATCTCAAAATACATAGCTCTTTATCTCCAATGCCAAAGAACTACTGACTCACAATGCAGAGAGGAGCCACTTTAACTGCTATCATGCCAGACAGCATTTGCACGTTACAAAAAATGAAAGTTGACACGACAAATCTGAAACTCTTCTTAGAAATGTCTGCTCCAAAGTCTGGCTCTTAGTTGATATCTGAATTAAAAAATAACAACAAAAATGATGCCTACTCTAATACAAAACTTTCTCAAATTAAGAAGCTCACTGTGCTCAGATATTTCACATGCTGTGGTTTGCAATGAACACACACCACTGGTCTGCATATCTACAAAGTCAGCAGTAGCCTTCAGTGACACAGATACATTGTGCCTTCATGCTTGTCTCTCATAAATACTCTAGACTTCAAGCCTTAAGTAAACATCAGTCACAGAAAACACTTCAAGCATCCCAAGCTTGTTGATGGACAATATGGTTGGCAGGGGTGCCTCTAAGAGAAGTCTAGGAAGCTTGTATCTAGTTTCCTTCTGCCTAATTTGCCTTATACTCTTAGCCATGAACTTAACTATTTGCCAAGTTCTATGAGTCCTCATAGACAGTCACTGAAACTAGGAGGTCTTGCTAAACGATGATAGATTATGTTTTTAGCCAGCATGGGAAATACATTGCCACCTTCATAAACATATTATATTTAGCTGGATCCCACCACCTGACTTCCTGCCTGAAAACAGGAGGAAAAAACCCTGTTATGCTTCCTGTGTATTGGCCCTGAGCAACCACAGAAACAGCCATATCTGCAAAAGAAATAAATAATTTTTATTTATATTGTAAATTTTTGCAAACAAAGCCAGCCTCTGCCTGTTCTCGTATAAATGTTTTAGGAGCTAATGAGCTACTATTTCTTTAGTACAAAAATAGATCAGGTAAATTTCAACTTATTCTATTATTATGAAGAAAGAGACTCCAGACAAATGCGTCATAATGTGTGGTCTATGAGTACATGTAATTAATGTCTAAAGTATGAGACTCAAAAAAAAAAAAAAAAAAAAGGTAAACCAGGACAGGTCCTATAAAACTATAAAGCAGTACTGTTCTCCCAACTGAGACTCAACCCTCCCTGCACTATGTGTGTCCTGCCTATTCTCTCAGACTCTCTCTTTAAAATATAAGCCTTCTCACAACAGCAGTCTCCTAAAACTGAATATGAATAAATCACCTAAAGTGCAAGAAACATCTGCATAAGTAAGACAAAGGTGAGAGAGAAAACTTCCTGGCTGTATTCAGACTATGTCCATACAACCCTAAAGGCTAGCCTTGTCACTAATACTTAGTTTCTTTCTTTTCTTTTATTTTTCAAGACATGGTTTCTCTGTGTATCCCTGGCTATCCTGGAACTCACTCTGTAGACCAGGCTGGCCTTGAATTCAAGCGATCTGCCTGCCTTTGCCTCCCAAGTGCTAGAACTAAACACACCAGGCATATTTAGTTTCTTAAACTGTGGATTGTTACCCGATATGGGGCTGTTTAATTGAGTGTGATAGATGTGAAAATTTGCTGACAACAAAGTTTCTGAGCAATCAATGACTAAAAAGTAATTCAAAGTCAAATCATAATGAACCAGAAATAGCTGCATTACAGGTTTTCACTGCACTTTTGGTTGTAAAAGTATAAAACATGCCCTTCATACTGCACACGCTGTCTGCCACAGTATGCAGTGCCAATGGATGCTGCCTAAAACATTTTGGCTCAGAGCCGGAAGAAGTGCTGTACGTCACAGCCTGCACTACTCTTACTGTGCAAGGTGTTGTGCTCTTATGGAAACAACAATGGCTTTACTGCAGGGACAAAGGATGTTTTCTACCATCACTCTTCAGCACACACAGTGTTAAAGTATCAATATGTCTCTGGATTGTAGAGTTAGCATATTTGATTTTTAAAACAGCTGTGCTTAGTTGCTAACTTCATTTTCATAAATATCAATTAAGAAAGCTTGATTTGGGACTAGACTATAGTTTCCAACTATTTCTTTAAAGATCCTAGATATGCTTCCGTAATTTTGTGTTGCACATTTATGATATTGGTGTCCTCATCATTGACAACAATAATAAAAATGACAATCAGCCTACTCTGAAAACTGCTAAAGATTCTCTGCTCCCTGTAATACTGGTTATCAGCAAAGATTCAGTTCTTTATATAAAAACAACAAGCATGACCATCTTACTAGTATGCAAGCTTCATTGCACCTTTAATAGATGGTTAAATTTTATATGTACCAAAGCATTGTTTGAACATAATTTTATGATTTATTGTCAGTAAACATTTTATTTATATTTTGTACACACTTATACTGAAGATCACATAAATACTCCTCAGATGAAGGGGTGCCACAAGAGGAAAAGGCTTGAGTGGCCCCTATCAATGTGTAATGCAAATGATTCAGGAAGGGCAATCAGTATGAAGACCTTTCCCAGATACAGTTTTAAAGTCCATAAAGCATGTCCCTAAAATTCTTAAATTCTTTGTTATGCCTATAATATTCTTCTCTGACTGAAAAGCTCTAACATAAACAGAAAAAAAATAAAGCAAAAGCAAACTGTGCTGCTCAATCCTCGCTCTGCCTGTGAGAAGTTGATAGGGAGAAGAGAAAAGCCAACCTCTGCCTAAGCTACATCAGTTCAAGGTTTTAAGCCAGAACTTCTATGGACTGTTTTGTTTTGTTTTTAAGGCAAGTTTTCCTCTCCAGCACACTTTCCCGGGGACACTTTCATCCTTCTCTGTGGTCTCCTTAACAGGTATGGGACGAAAATGTAAAGCCACTGTCCTGAGAGTAAGGAGTGATGGAGGGACAATCCATTCCTGGAAACAAACCACAATCCAGGCAAGTTTCTGACACTCTTAATAAGGTGTTCACCTTTCCTCAGTGAAAGTTATTGTAGTCATAGCTCCTTTAAGATCTCACCTTTGGTCTGATTATAGAATTTTCCATCTCTCAGGGACCCTGCTTGTAAGGAAAACATCATACTGAGTTCTCTTTTCTACTGAATCTGCTTCCTTCTATGCTCAGATGTGAGTTCCAGGGCTGTTAGGCAAATGTATTTTATAAAGAAAATTGAGCAGCTAGAGTGCATGAGGAGAGTTATCGACAGGAGAGAAAGGAAATGAGAGAGGGATGGGTATCAGAATAATCAACGAGGACGGGATAAGAGAGAAAATAAGCAAAGAATTGAAATGCAACCACTGCACACCATCGATGCTTATACACACAGCTGAAGCTACTCCCAGCCTCGGAGAAACCTCTGTGTGTGGTGAATGTCCAGGAATGCAGACTCTCGTCTGCCAACAATGCTGAAAATAAGTGACTTCTGAGAGCTCAGCACTAAACAAGACATGTATACCACTCCCTATAAGGCTCAGGGAGCATGGTGGAAATTGTAATGGGAAGTTTGTAAGAGCAGGAAGAGAAAGGGCTATGACACACCATCCTCTGGTCACTCTGAAATCATAAACTCACAGCACATGAGACTGGCCTGTCTACAGTCAGCCATGGATAGGGAAGAAAATTGCATGCTGATTGCTGACTATTGGCCACTGATATATTCTGGGAGAAAAGGAGGCACTGTCTTCAGTTGTCCATCCTTTGCTGAGCCCGCCATGCTGCAACAGACAGCTCCAAACTCACGCTCGCAGAGATGGCCTTGTTAACTCAGTGGGTCATAACCCTGAGACTAGAGAGGTGGCTCAGTGGTCAAGAGTCCTTGTTGCTCTTCCAGGTGACCCTTATTCTACTCCCAGCACTCATATGACAACACACAATCACCTGTAACTCTGGTTCCAAGGGATCTGATCCCCTCTTCTGGCTTCTACAGGCACCAAACAGCATGTGGTACACTCAAATACAGGCAAACACTAGTACACATTAAAGAAAATAAATAAAAGACAAACTGAATAGACTCGAACACAAGAAAGATAATTATAGGGAAGAGGTAGTGTAGACAGGGCAATAGGGAGATAGGAGAAGGGGGAGCATCAGAATACTTGGTATGTATTATGTACATGCATGAAACTGTCAAAGAACAAAATTAATTAATAAAAACAAACATGGTTCTCTCTCTCTCTCTCTCTCTCTCTCTCTCTCTCTCTCTCTCTCTCTCTCTCTCTCTCACACACACACACACACACACAGATCTCACTTTGAAGTCTGCAATTCAAATACATTTCTGTTCATGATGATAGACATACTCTCTAAAACAAACATGGTTTGCACAATTACTCCCTTCTCTTGGGAGCCTTTTCCAGAATCACACTCACACTGCTACCCGAGCCTTGTTACAGCTTGTCTAGAGCTTTTACATCATGTGCCTCACACTCTTCTTGTGTCTACCCACACTACCCAAGTCTAAAACCTGAGCCAGAATATGTGTTGGTTTCTTGCGGCTTCCAAGAAAAGTACTATACCACAAACTGTATGGCCTTTAAAAAAATAAAATGTATTATCTCACAGTCTGCAAACAGAAGTTCAAGTGTCAGCAAAGCAATTCCCTCGCTCAGAAGCCTTGAGGGAAGGCTTCTATCATCTTTATATGATTAGATTTAAAGTCATTTTCTTGCACCTGAAGATGATAGAAGCCTTTGAAGAGGAAATTAATAAATTCATCAAAGAAATAGAGGAAAATACAATCAAACAGGTGAAGGAAATGAATGAATCACTTTAAAATACAGGAAAATACAAGCAAAGAGGAGAATGAAATGAATAAAACAGTTCCATAGCTGAAAATGAAAATAGAAGCAATAAAGAGAACACAAGGAAATCCTGGAGATGAAAATCCTAGGAAAAAGAACAGGAACTAAAGATGCAAGCATCACCAACAGAATACAAGAGATGGAAGAGAGAATGTCAAGCATTTAAGATATGATAGAAGAAATTGATACATCAGTCAAAAAAAAGTTAAATCTAAAAAGCTTCTGACACAAAGCATCCAGGAAATTTGAAACACTGTGAGGAGACCAAACCTAAGGTCAATAGAAATAGAAGAAGATTCCCAGCTCCAATACCCAGAAAATATCTTTAACATAATCACATAAGAAATTTTCCCCAAATGAAAGAAAGAGATGCCTATAACACACAAGATGCTTCCAGAACACCAAATAGATTGGACCAAAAAAGTAAATTGTCCCAGGACATAATAATCAAAACACTAAATATACAGAACAAAGACAGAATTTAAAAGCCACCAAGGATAAAGGCATACCTATTAGAATTACACCAGACTTCTCAACAGAGACTTTAAATGCCAGAAGAGCCTTAGAAGATATCATGTGCAGACCCTATGAGACCACAGATTTCAGCCCAGTCTACCATATCAAGTAAAACTTTCAATCACCACAGGTAGAAAAAACAAAATATCCATGAAAAAAACAAAAAAAAATTATCTATTTATTCACTTTACATTGTAGTCATTTCCCCATCCCTCCTCACCTCCCAGTCACACCCTCCTTCCCTCTCCCCCATCCCCCTACCTCTTCCTCAGAAAAAAAAGAGCCTTTACTTCAATCTACCCCAGCTAATCAAGTTGCGTCAAGACTGAATGTATTCTCTTTTCCTGTGGCCTGGCAAGGCAGTCCTGCCAGAGTGAAGTAATCAAAACGTTGGCAACAGAGTTCATGTCAGAGAAAGTCCCCACTCCCCTTACTAGAGGACCCACCTGAAGCCTGAGCTGCCCATTGGCTACATCTTTGTAAGGGGCCTAGTTCCAGTCCATGCATGGTCCTTGGGTGATGCTTCAATTTCAGAAAGCCTCTCTGGGCCCTGGTTAGTTGGATTTACTCTGAAATGCTTGCATACTGGAGCCTAGCAGAGTTGTCCTCTGAGGGGCTCCACCCAGCAGCACTTCAAAACAGATGCTGAGACTCACAGCCAAACATTGAGTGACGCGTAAAGAGTCTTATAAAAAAATCGGGGGAAGGAAAAAAAGGACCTGGAGGAGACAGGAGCTCCACAAGAACACAAAACCAAATTTAAATAATATCTTTCCACTAACCAAACTCTACAGAGAATACTAGAAGAAAAGCTCCAACACAAGGTGGATAACAACACCCAAGAAAATACAGGGAATAAAAATTTCATAAAAGCAAAATCAAAAGAGAAACACACACACACACCAACACCAACAATATCAAAATTACAAAAATAAACAATCATTGGTCATTAATATCTTTCAACATCAATGAACTCCATTTCCCAATAAAAAGACATAGGCTAACAGAGTAGATGTGAAACAAGATCCATCATTCTGCTGCATACAAGAAACACACTTCAGAAACAAACATAGATATTATTAGCACAGAGTAAAGGGCTGGAAAAAGGTTTTTCAACCAAATGGACCCAAGAGATAAGTAGCATCTAATAAATAGTCTTTCAACCAAAAGTAAACAAAAGGGATAGGGAAAGACACTTCATATTCATCAAAGGAAAACTCAACCAAGAAGGGCACCCATATTTATAAAAAGAAACATTACTAGAGCTTAAATCACACACTGAACCCCACAAGTTAATACTGGGAGACTTCAACACCCCGCTGTCACCAATGGAGAGAAACTAAACAGAGAAATAATGAAACTAAATAATGTTATGAGTCAAATGGATGGGACATATCTACAGAGCATTACACCCAAACACAAAAGACTATGCCTTCGTCTAACCACCACAGGGAACCTTCTCCAAAATGGACCATATACTCTGTGACAAAGTAAGCCTCAACAGATGAAAGAAGATTGAAATAATCCCTTGTACCTTATCATACCACCATGTACTACAGCTGGACTTCAACAACAACAGAAAGCCTACAAACTCATAGAAACTGACCAACTCTCTACTCAATGACCACTGGATCAGGTCAGAAATTAAAGACATTTTAGAATTCAATGAAAATGAAAGTACAACATACCCAAACTTATGGGGCACAATGAAAGGAGTGCTAAGAGCAATGTTCATAGCATGAGGAACCTTCTTTAAAAAAAAATGGAGTGGTCTCATACTAGCAACTTAATAGAACATCTGAAAGTTCTAGAAGAAAAAAAGCAAGCACACCAAGGAGGAGTAGATGGCAGGAAATAAGCAAACTCAGGGCTGAAATCAATAAATTAGAAACAAAAGAGAACAATACAAAGAATCAATGAAACTAAAAGCTGGTTCTTTGAGAAGATAAACAAGTTAGACAAACTAACTAAAAAGCAGAGGGAAAATATCCAAATTAACAAACTCAGAAATGAAAGGCAGGACGTAACAAACACTGAGAAAAGCCAAAGAATCATTAGGTATTACTTCAAAACCCTGTGCAAAACTGGAAAATCTAAATGAAATCGATGATTTTCTTGATAGATTCCACTTACCAATGTTAAATCAAGATGAGGTTAACAATCTAAATAGTCCTAGAACCCCTAACTAAGTAGAAGCAGTCATTAGAAGTCTCCCAACAAAAAAAAGCCCAGGACCTGATGGTTTTAGTTCAGAAGTCTACCAGACTTTCAAAGAAGATCTAATACCAATATTCCTCAAACTATTCTACAAAATAGAAACAGAAGGAACATTGCAAAACACATTCTATGAAGCTACATTCACTCTGATACCTAAATCACACAAAGAAACAGAATTTCAGACCAATTTCCATTATGATCATTCATGCAAAAATACTCACTAAACGAATACAAAAACTCATCAAAAACACCATCCACTATGATCAAGTAGGCTTCATCCCAGGCATGCAGGGATGGTTCAACATACAAAAAAAAAAAAAAAAAAAAAAAAAAAATCAATGTAGTCTACATTGTAAATAAACTGAAAGAAAAAACACATTATCATCTCATTAGATGCTAAAAAAAGCATTTGACAAAATCCAACACTCCTTCACGATAAAAGTCTTGGAGAGATCAGGGATCAAAGGCACATACCTAAACACAATAAAGGCAATATACAGCAAGCCAATAGCCAACATCAAATTAAATGGAGAGAAACTTAAAGCAATTCCACTAAAATTAGGTTTAAAAAAAACCACAAGTCTGTCCACTCTCTCCATATCTATTCAACATAGTTGTAGAAGTTTTAGCTAAATACAAATTAGAAAAAAAGAAGTCAAAGTATCACTATTCGCAGATGATATGACAGTATACATAAGTGACCCCCAAAACTGTACCAGAGAACTCCAACAGCTGATAAAAACCTTCAGCAAAGTGGCTGAATACAACATTAACTCTGAAAATCAGTAGCCCTCCTTTATACAAAAAATGAATGGGCTGAGAAAGAAATTAGGGAAACAACACCAATCACAATAGCCAAAAACAAAAAAAGTATCTTGTTGTAACTCTAACCAAGCAAGTGAAAGATCTGTATGACAAGAACTTCAAGTCTCTGAAGAAAGAAACTGAAGAAGATATCAGAAGATGGAAAGATCTCCCAAGCTCATTGATAGGTAGGATTCACATATAGTAAAAATGGCCATCTTACCAAAAACAGTCTAAAGATTCAATGCAATCCCTATCAAAATACCAATACAATTCTTTATAGACCTTGTTCTTTGTAGCCCTTGAAAGAGTAATCCTCACCTTTATATGGAAAAATTAAAAAACAAGGCTGGAGAGATGGCTCAGAGGTTAAGAGCACTGACTATTCTTCCAAAGGTCCTGAGTTCAATTCCCAGCAACCACATGGTGGCTCACAAGCATCTGTAAAGAGATCTGGTGCCCTCTTCTGGCATGTAGGCAGAATACTGTATCCACATAGTGGCTCACAACCATCTATAACAAGATCTGCTGCTCTCTTCTGGCCTGCTGGCTCAACATGCAGGCCAAATACTGTACAAATAATAAATAAATAAATATTTTTTTTAAGGCAGCTAAAAAAACTTCTGAAGGTATCACCATCCCTGATTTCAAGCTGTACTTAAAGCAAGAGTAATAAAAACCACATAGTATTGGCATAAAAACAGACAGGTTGATCAACAGAACCTAATCAAAGACCCAGATATAAACCCATACACCTATAGACACTTGATTTTTTACAAAGAAGCCAAAACCACACAATGGAAAAAGACAACACCTTTAAAATTGGTGCTTGTCTAACTAGATATAGAAGAATGCAAACAGATACATATTTATCATCCTGCACAAAACTTAAGTCCAAAATGATCAAAGACCTGAACATAAAAGCAGATACACTAGCTGAGTGTGGTGGCACATCCGTGTAATACCAGTACTCAGGGAGGCAGAAGCAGGTGGATCTCTGTGAGTTCAAGGCCAGCCTGGCCTACAAAGCAAGCCCAGGACAGCCAAGACTACACAACAAAAATAACAAGAAAACAGATACACTAAATCCAATAGAAGAAAAAGTGGTAAATACCTTGAACTCATTGGTACAAGAGACAAGTTCCTCAACAGAATACCAACAGCTCAGGCTCTAAGATCAACAATTAATAAATGGGACCTTCTGAAACTGAAAAGCTCTGTAAGGCAAAGAACACTGTCAATAGAACAAAAATGGCAGCCTATAGGTTGGGAAAAGATCTTTGCCAACCCTACATCCTACAGAGAGCTAATATCCAAAATACATAAAGAACTCAAGAAATTAAACATCAAAAAACAGTTAAAAATGGGGTACAGAGCTAAACCAAGAATTCCAAACAAAGGAATCTCTAATGGCTGAGAAGCACTTAAAGAAATGCACAAAGTCCTTAGCCATCAGGGAAATGAAAATCAGTATGACTCTGAGATTCCATCTTAAACCCACCAGAATGGCTAATATCAAGAACTCAAGTCACAGCACATGTTGGTGGGAGTGAAAACTTGTGCAACCACTTTGGAAATCAATCTGGCACTTTCTCAGAAAATTGGGAGTAGTTCTACCTCAAGACCCAGCCATACCATTCCTAGGCATATACTCAAAAGACACTCCACCATACCACAAGGATATTTGCTCAACTATGTTCACAGGAGCTTTATTCATAATAGCCAGAATCTGGAAACAACCCATATGTCTCTCAACTAAAGAATGGATAAAGAAACTGTGGTACATTTACACAATGGAATACTACTCAGCTTTTAAAAACAAAGAAATCATGAAATTTTCAGGCAAATGGTGGGTATAGAAAATATGATCCTGAGTGAGGTAACCCAAACCCAGAAAGACAGACATGGTATGTACTCATTTATAAGTGGATCTTAGCCATATAGTACAGGATAACCGTTCTATAGTCCACCGACTCAAAGAAGATAAGTAACAAAGAGGACCCAAGGGAGGATGTTTGAATTTCCTTCAGAAGGGGAAATAAAACAGACATCAGAAGTGAAGAGAGAGAACTGGGTAGGAGAGGAGACAGGAAGGGGAACGAGTGTGGGGATCAGGTGAGGGGAGAGCTGGGGCAAGAGGTGAGAGGGTTGGGAGAGAGAAGGGAAACCAATGCAGGGGTGGGCATCTCTGGGACAAGCTGGAGACCCATGATGGGGAAGGCTCCTGGGAGGATATGCAGGATGATGCTAGCTGAGATTCCTAGCAGTGGGGGGCATGGAGGCTGAAGTAGCCACCTCCTATAGCCAAGCAGGAGTTCCAGTGGAGGGAGGGGGACACCAACCTACCCACAAAACCTTGAACCCAAAATTTACCCTGTAAGCAAGGTGTGCAGGGATAAAGATGGAGCAAAGATTGAGGGAGGTCCAAACAGTGATTGGTCCAACTTAAGACCCACTCCGGTTAGAGAGGCAACCTGACTCTATTAATGAGACTCTGCTATGCTTGCAGACAGGATCTTTATGCTTGCAGGCAGCATAACTGTCTCCTGAGAGGTTCCACTCAGCAGCAGATCAAAACAGATGCAGAGACCCATAGCCAAACATTAGGTGGAGCTCAGGGAGTCTTGTGGAAGAGTTGGGGGAAGGATAGAGGGACCCAGATGGGGCAAGAACTCCACAAAAAGACCAACAGAGTCACCTAACCGAGGACCATGGGTGCTCACAAAGAGAGAAGCACCAACCAAAGATCATGCGTGGAATGGACCTAAAGTCTCCTACATACATGTAGCTGATGGGCAGCTTGATCTTCATGAGGGTTCCCTAGAAATTAGAGCAGGCTGTCCCTGACATAGATGCTGTTGCCTGTTGAATGATTATTAATATTTAATATTCACATTATCATTTTTAATAAATCAGCAGTTACTCCTTAAGCAGCTTTATACTCAAATAACCACACAGAGATACTAGGGTTATTTAATTGGCCTATAGCACAATCCTGAGCAATAATTATTTCATCCTAAACCTCCATGCCACTATCACTTACTCCCATTCAGATTTCCCACATTATCCTTGCATTTTACTTGTACCTCACTCCTCTTGGTACTTCCCCAGTCCTCTCCATGTGCATCCCTCCTGTCTTCATCCTTTCTCCTCCCCTCACTTGACCAGGATGTTCCACCTTATTCTCCTCTGTTACTGCTCAGCATTGGCTAGTTGGCTTTTATTGGCAATACAGAGAAAAAGTGTTGACATGTTTATACAAACGTGAGACAGGAGATACTTGCACAATGCAATGTCTGGATTGAAACCAGATAGCGGTGTAGAGAAATCAGCATTGGAATGAGCAAAGTTAAACTATACACAGTCCACAAGAACATTACGCCAACAGTTGCCTGCTTTTGCCTCACTTTTCCCTAGCTGGCATGCCTTGTCATGCCTCAGTGAAAGAGGATGTGCTTAGTCCCAAAGAGACTTGATGTGCTGGGGTGGGTTGAGTGGGGCTTCCCTTTCCTGAGGAGAGGGTTGGGAGGAAAAGGTGGAAGTGGATGGGAGGGCAGACCAGGAGGAGAGGATGAGGAGGCTGTGATAGGGATGTAAAGTGAAAATATATACATATGTTTATTAAGAGATCCAGATACTAAATTATACTGTACTTGCCAAAAAAAAAAAAAAAAAAGCTTAGGAAATAAAAATATTTAAACAAAAGAGATCAGAAATTCTAAGGCAAAGCATAGCCCAAAGTACCTGTGAGATGCCATGATAGCACACTGATATAAAACCATTACATTCTATGTGAAATGAGACGATATTAATAATAGACTGTGATACAATGTAATCCTAAAACAGCTACATACTAAGAAAAAGAATAAAAGAGGGGAGAAAGAGATAGAAAGGAGGAAATGCTGCAGCTAATGTCATGAAAAGACTAAAAAGATCCATTCAAACAACCCCATTTAAATAAAAAAGGGATGAGAAAGAAAATAATAGGGTTAAAGAACAAATCCGACGAGCAAGATTTCAGATAAACATCCAACCACATCAATAGCCCTAACCCTGACCCTGATAGAATCAATATATTACTCTATTCATATGGTTTTCATTCACTTCCTTCATAATATTTTGTAGTTTTGAGAATTCAAATTGCAGAACTTCATTACACGTATCTGTAATTTTTTCACAACATAGTAAATCATAGTTATGTTTGAATTTTTAAGTTGTCCAATGCCAGTGTAGGGAAATACAATACTGACCTCATATTTTGTCTTTGTTATAGCCACTCACTATTTCTAATAACCTTCTTGTAGACTGCGTGGGATTTCCAATATAATCAGGTCCACAGTTACACTTCATGTCTTTTTAGATATCTGTATACTTTCATATCTCTTTGCATTACTGAAAACACGTTCGTATTAGGGCCTTGTCATTTTTTGTTCTTTTTAAGCTGTGCTGCTCAAGAGCAGTGTTATCACATTTTCAAAAGACCGCATTTCACTATGAGCCTGTATTAGCATCTGCAAAATCTGTCACTTGCTATATCTACTTTTAACATACTTTGTGTATCTCTAGACATTGAGAAAGACTGGATGGTTCACATAAGGACTTATATCTGCACTACAAGGACCGCCTCACAATGAGTAGAAATGGTGGAACCTACCATCCAGACCCACTGCATTGGTGTAGAAACAGAAATATCCCTAATCATAAACAATAAGAAGACAGAAATAATTTGCACGGGGTCAATTAAATTGTGTGAAAGGTGCCAAAACAGTGGAGACAGGCCAGTGCTTTCAACAAATAATGATGAAAAACTGGACATATAGATGCAAAATTACGGATTTCACCCAATTCTCTTGCTCTGTACAAAAATGAACTCAAAAAAGATCACACAGCAAACCTAAACCCATAAAAGCTGATAGATGGAGACCGAGGGGAAGCCAAGCAGCTCAACACAGGCCTGTCTGTGAATCCCAGCACTTGAGGGATGGAGATAGGAAGGCCACAAGTTCAAGACCATTCTGGACTACATGAGACTTTGTCTAAAACAAAAACAAAAAAACATAGCCTAGGGGACAATAAGCCAGGAAAAATGGAAGTTAAAGTATCACAAACATGGATGGTAGACTGGTGAGATGGTTCATTGGGTGAAGATGCATATCCATCAACTCTGGCAGCCTGAGTGGAAGAGACGGCTGATTCCTCGGTATGGTCCTCTAGCACCTGTGCATGTGCCATGATGTGTGTGCACATGTAAATAATAAGCAAAAGTTTCCTTAGACGTGTACATCCTTATTCCCAGTCTTATGTGCATACTAGCATCAGCAGAAGAATTTTACAAAAGCCCAGGGTGTGGCCACTGCAGAATAACAAAATCAGCATCTTTGAGAAAGAGATCCCCGGTTTTAAAACACTTGTCATTTCTAAAGTTCCCTCGGGTTATTCCAGGGTGGGCTCCAATCTGAGAGGCACTGAAGAAATGAATACAGGCTTAGTAACTGTCTATACCTAGACATAAAAATATATTCAAGTTACTCAACCCTCCCTCTGCCTCAGAACTGCCATCTAAATTATGGAAGAAATATGCAATCTACCCGAGTTGCTGAAAGACTGAGATTATACATAAAGATCCCGACAAACGTTAATTCTCTTACCCAGAGTAAGTCTGAGTGAATCTCCATTGCTAAGTGTAAGAAATGCTAATTCAATCATCAGTTCCTCCAATTTTCAGTTTATTTGATTGAATATTTGTATTGAAGAGTTCAGAAATGCGATTTTTTTTTCACTTTCCTAATACCATGCCACTTGAAGCTATCCCTGTCTTAAAATTCCTTCTGTGGAAGGAAATCTGGCTATTTATGGCAGTGGTCTTCAAACCTAGTAGCCCTGGAAAATCACCGGCGAACATTTGAAAAACACCAACATCCAAACCCTATCCGAGCCACTGGAGCCAATTAAATCTGAATTCCCGGGGATGGTGCCAGAACACTGGTAGTTTTTAAACAGCTGGTTGAAAAGTGATTATAAAAAACAGTCAGAACTGAAAAGCACTGGTTTACACTAATGAGATTCCATCTAACTGCACAGCTCAGTCACTCATGGAATCCTTTAAAAATCGATGTATTCCAGAACCTTACTATGGCTTACTGGTTCTGGATCTGTGAAAATGGAGCACATCACTAGGCAAATTTTCACACAGTTCTCAATGTAGACTCCCTGGGTCACTCCTTTGCAGCATGCATTTACTCTCCCTGTCGCTGTATTTGGAATTTCCACCAGTCCCAAAGGCCAAGCCTGTCCAGTTGCTTTCAGTCAGTAACAGAGGCAGCGCAATCACAGTAATCATCTTACAGGTTTTGTTTCTGGGTCTCCTAGGTGCAGCCAAACAGCCTACATCACTTACCATGCACTGTAGCCAGCATTGGCCAGGTAGATCACTCATCTTTCTAGCCAAGTATCTTCAGTGGTTTGCCAGTTTAGGACAAAAAAGAAAAACAGAACGGACTCACTCCCCAAGCCCTTTGTGGCAGACAGGGCCAGCACTAATGAAATGTACCCCGTTGATGAGCTGCATAAATCCAGGTGAAGTGCAAGCTATTTTTGTATCTATAAGCAAGCTCATATCCATTTATTTTTCTCATCCAGACAATCAGAAAAAAGCAAGCAAACCCCAGGGTGAAGAAATTATACCCGTGTCTGAACTCTAAGTCAACACAATGGCTAGATGATTTTAATAGAACTAACCAACCAGTAAAAAATACTTCTATGAAGTCATCACACGAACTCCTTTGACCCTTAAAGCAACTACTAGTATTATTCACACGTCATGAATTTAAAAAAAAAAAGAAAGAAAGAAACACAGTAGTTGAAGGATTGGCCCACAGTCACATAACACTGCTCACCTGGCTTTGGGTCAAATATTTTTAAGTATTCCACTGATGTTGTAGAACAGTTATGGCCAAGCAGTTGGGGAAAAATATAGATAAAGTCTACAACAAAAGCAGAAACTGGATCTCAGTCAGCGTCGGCCATTATTACAGTTGTATCTTAACACAGCTCAATTGGTCAGGAAGGAATCACAGTCTATAAACCAAACGTTTTGCCTGGTGCTATTAGACCTGTAGATTTTATAACTGTGAGAAAATTAGATCCAATATGAAAAGCAGAAGCAAAACTTTGTTCACAAGGACTTAAGTGATTGTCACTTCGATGAGCTCCCAACACACCCAGGGCTATAGCTCCAAACACAAACAGCCTGAATCACAAATACAACATCTGTCCCAAGTGCCACAAACACGACCACACCCCAAGCAGATGCAGCCGATGCCTACAGGCAGTTGTACACTTCAGTGGAATCAGGTTTGACTGAGGAATGTGCCAAAGGAGAAGACCCTGCCCATTGGTAAGTGTCACCCCTCTTAGGCACATTTGTAAAAACAGAGAAAAAAAATGAGAACTCAGAGATTATATTATAATGTACCTGGCAATAAAGCCGATGCTTTTCGCGACTCTAACTCCTTTAATCTTTTAAAACCTTCCCAAGATTGAATATCTGCACAGAAAAAAATCATAAAGCCATAATGGATGGCCTCACAAACTCTTGGCTATAAACAAGCACTTAACACTGCAGAAATGCAGTTGCGTTTCCTGCTTCTTTTCCCACTCTGCGGAACTGTTAAGGTGTTCTCCTCCAGCCATGGTTTTCCTGGTCCTCGCTGCCCTCGCTGCGGACACACACATCTTCCTGTATCCCTAACCCGCCCTGCACTTGTCTCAGTTTCTCTTCTGCCTGATAGTCTGTTCTAACTCTCCTCTCGGATTTTCAAGGACACCCTCAGGCGAAGGTCTCTCTTTTATCCGCATCATTTCCCCCTTCCTATGACCTCAATTACATTAACATATGGACAAATTCTAGCTTCTCCTATTTTTTTTTTAAAGTCCATTTCACCAAAAGTCACCTCTTTCTTACACACTAAAGCTGTGTTTATTGAAATGATTAAAAATTTTCTACTCGTCAAAAACACTTGGGGTGAGTGTTGGCCTTGGTTTTTAGTTTGGGATTGTTTGGAGTCAGGCTAGAGCAGGCTGGCCTGAAACAATGTTGCCTCAGCTAGCCTCACAAACATCTTACAGAGTAGCATTCCAAACAAGTGACCATCAATTTTCCCCTTCTTGGGGTTGGGGATTTAACTCAGTAGTAGACCGCTTGCCTAGGAAGCGCAAGGCCCTGGGTTCGGTCCTCAGCTCTGGAAAAAAAAAAAAGACAAAATAACAAAAAGACCAAAAAATAACCAAGGTAACAGTTTTCCCCTCCTTATTTATTTGATGCCCTCTCTTCTTTATTTTCAATTTCATCCATTACCTTAAATGACAGACATAAGGTACTAACTACCCTAGCCCTAACACCCTCCACCGATTTAGAACCAAACAGACGCTGGCCTATTTGACTTCAAATTAAATTTGATCTTAATTTTTAAAAATCCACTGGGTAATTTATATTGTGCTTTGTCAGGACAAAGAGAAATATACTTGGTGATTGATAGACGAATTGGAACAAATCACTATAACATGGAAAACTAACATGGTGTGTACAAAGGTTCACTGTAAAATTCTTCCCAGGTACGTTCTTTGTATGCTATACAAATAGGTATTTCAAAGTCAACATCAAAAACAACTTCCACACGGAAAACACTACTCCCACCCAGCTTTCCCTGAGCTAAGAGTCAACCGTGACTGGCTACCTCCCACTTGGAATACCAAGGCAGGGGACCTCGCTTGTTTCTTTGCTCTACACCTAGTAGTGCCGGGTACACAGAAGACTTTCCCAAACTGTTACTGGGTAATTGGTATTCTCTCTAGACACCCCTACCCCCACTGGTTCTTAAGTGTCCATGGTGCCCTTGGCCTCCAAACCTCCGGGTCATTAAAGCCTGGTCTTAGATAGAGGCCCAGGCTTCTGATCCCAATCCTATCGGAAGCATTCTGTTCAGCAGGGCTTCCAAACCTTGCTCTACAACACAGCCAGGACTGAGGGCCACACCTGTCACCCCGACACCCGTCACCCTGAGGCTAGGCAGAGTCCTACCCTCCAGCCCCCAAGCTCAGGCTCACTCCACAGGCCTGTCCTCAAGGCCTCTGCGCACGAATAGTCCCTACTCCTCCCTGAGAGGCAGAAGGAAGACACCCCCTCTCGCCTCAGCACCCCCTGACCTGGCACACCTCTCCTCACCTGGGCCTGTCGGCCCACGGCCCCAACCGCCTCACCAGGAGGTTCGCGCCAGAGCCTCGACTTGTGGCCTGGAGACTCCCACGAGCCTGCGCACTGCCGTCTTATCCTGGGCCAGGGTGAGCCTGTTGTTCGGAGCGGGCAGTGCTTCCCCCTGCTGGTCTTCCGAGGAACTTCAGCGCCCACTGTGGGTCCCGCAGTTAAGTTCCCGCTCACAGGCCAGGCTCTTAAAGCACACCGCGGTTGGAGCAGTCTCTAAGGCGTCTGCTGAGTCCCAAGGGAGTGAGATTAGTACAAAAGGAGTTGCTAGTGTGTGAGCCACCAGAGTAGGAAGTCAACTGATGGCTTCAGTTGAGACAGTTTCAGCTAGAGCGGTCAGAGTAAAGGAACTCAAGACATTGCCGGAAAAGTGTGAGGCTAGAATCCTTCTATCTTCATCACTACACGCCAACCATTTGGTCCGGTTTCTTTGAAATTAAGACAAGATACGTGTGCTTCACTTAGCCGCAGCTTTTCATGCTTGTCCAGGAAGAAAGCCACATGTTGGCGCTGCCGTGTAGCTCAGTAGTAAGAGCTACCCTTTGTCCAGGTACAGAGCGGTGAGTTTCCTGTTCTAGGCTTCAGGGCTCAGAGATACCCTCTCCTCATTGGTGACTTTCTAAACCTTGTGTTCCCCCAACTATCGGTAGCATGAAGCGTCTTTCAGGCCAGACCATAAGCAAGTCATTACTTCGCTTCCAGAGAGCAGGCCAGCTAGGAAACCTTCCAACCTTTGTGTCAGAGTTTAAAAGGAGACAGAACTATGGGTGTTGGTAGAGACAAGAGACAGAATCATTCCGCCCCAGTGCCTGGCCAGAGTCCTTCCGTACTCACTTCCCTATCTTTACTTTCTGCTTCTCTCTAAACAGCAAATCCACTGCTAACTCCTGTAGGTCCTGCTGAGAGTCGGGCTGGATTCCTTCATGGACCAGACATGATCCCCAAACAGATGCCAAGAACCTGGTTACCAAGGTTCCTCTCTTTGTTGAGAACTTAACCTCACAGGGCTTCCTACCGCATCCCCAGTCCCTTGCTCCCCAGTGCAGGCCTGGTCCCACTCTGCAGTCTACCAGCCCAGGTCTCGGCATTGCCTGTCTGAGTCTGTCCTTCCACGTCCCCTTTCAACTTTGGCCTTCTGTTCCTCAGATCTCACCAGCCTATTAATTTTGGTGCTAAAGAAAATATCTGAGGCTGAGCACTGTAGACTCCGTCCATGGAATACTTTCCAAGAGCCAACATAGATGCATGAGACCCGTATATACTCTTCTTTCTGCATATACAGAAATATTAAGAAGCTTAATTTATAAATGAAACACAGTAAGATATAGTTGACAATATTTATAATAATGTAGAAAATTTATAATAATTTTGGTGTAATAAAACTACCATCATCGCTATTCTTACATTCTGTAGCCATTATTAAATAAGAGTTTTAGAACAAAGTCCTGAGATATCATGACAGTTGAGCTAAAAACCAAGAAGGATACTAACTTATCAATGGGTGGGTAGCATATATTATGTGGATACAGTTGACAAGGGAATTATTCATGGCCTAGGCATATGGAGTAGAAGAGGCTGGGCTTTTATCGTACTGAGAATTGTAATGCTAAACCTATAAATTATTTGGAGAAATTTTTCCATTAAACATTTTTTGGACCATAGGTAACTAAAACGTTTTTTAAAATCAAAACTGTGGATAGTTTATGTAATTTATAAAGAATGTCAACCAGTTCTTATAGTTCTAGAGGGCAGGAAGTCCAAAATCAGGGAGCCAGAACCTGCCAAGGACCTTCATACTGTGTCCTCCAGAAAAGAAATACACTGTTTCATCATCTGGCAGAAGGCAAAAGATAAAGAGGGAAAGGCAGAAATCCCTTGTTCTACCATGCCATCAGCTCTACCTGTGAGGATCCTACCCAAGGCCTGGTGTCACTCGGATTCCAGCATGGGGGTTTGTGTTCTGATTAAGGGATCTTGGTGGTTGGTTGGTTGCTTGCTCGCTTGGTTGGGAACAATCATCCAAACTATGACATGGGAGAAGTTGAGCTGAAAGACAGCAGTAATCAGGCCAAGGAGGTAATACTGGTTCTGAAATCTGGCTTTGCCATCCCTGACCCTAATCTGGGTACAAAGAATGCCACTGGGAAAGCCCCCAAAGACTAAGCTCATCCACTCACTCCCTACAAGTGCAAGAACTGGTTGCTAAAATGGCCTCTCATTCCAAGCTAAGGCTTAGAAAGGACCTTAGCAGATACCCAGACCCAGGACCTCAAGATCCTAAGTTATTTTGTCTTTAAATATATTTTATTTAATGCTCATGCATGCATATAATTATGAACCTACCCTTTTTTCCTCTGCAGAAATTTCTCTTTTATTCTCATAACTTCCCTTTTCAACTTCATGTGTCCACTCTTATTTCTTTCTAATACCCACCGAGTCTATTTAGTGCGTTTGTATTTGCATGGGTCTAGACACATATGTTTGGAGCCCAAGCAGTCTCTGAGGGTCGCCATCCTTGAAGAAAACTGACAGCCCTCCCTCCAACCATAAGTTGCCAATAGCTTCTCCATGTGCCCAGCTATTCTGGGATTTTGGCTGGCTCGGTCTTGTGCAGATCTTATTTGTGCCATCACACCTGTGTGAATTTACGTATGTACAGCTACACTGTCATATCCAGAAAATACTGTTCTGCTACAGGAATCTAGTTCCTCTGACTCTTGCAATCTTTCCACCTCCCTCCCCCTTCCTGGATGATCCCTAAGCCTTGAGGGCAAGGATATGATACAAATATTCCATTTAGAACTGAGCACTCTATTGTCTCTTATTCTCTGTGTGTGACCAGTTGTGGTCTCTGTATTAATTGCTACCTACTGAAAAAAAAAAAAACCAAACTTTGTCTGATGACAATGAGAGATACACACTAATCTATGGCTATAGAGACAAGAACTTAAAGATCAGTTGGTCACTCTGTCCATTCAGCAGAACAACAGAACTGCTTTCAGATTGGTAAATTTAAAGCCTGTACCACAAGACAAAACCCATGCCTGGTGCCATTAACTGGGCCAAAAGTCCAGAGCTGGCAAAGTTACTTTTTTATAATCTCCAAGGCCCAGGCTTAAGCTCAAGTTCAGCACTTCCCATCAAGGCTTGGAGCCTGGAAACGCAGATAATAAAAAAAGAAATAGTGACAGAAGCCTAAGCATGGTGATACATTACCTCTTGAACGCCTGCATTCAGGAGCCTGAGGCAGGAGGATCAAAAGTTTGTAGGCAAGCTGGGGAGGTGATTTGGTTGGTAAAGTTCATGCTATTAAAAGCATGAGGACCTGGGTTCAGATCCCCAGAACACAAGTAAAAAGCTGGGCACAGTGGCTCGTGTCTGTAACGCTATCTCTAGGAGAGGGGGTGTGAAACTGGTGGATACCGGAAACTTATTCCTGTCAACCTGGCCCAGTAGATAAGCTTCAGGCTTAGGGAGAGACCTGGTCTCAAATAAATACATACATAAAGATGGATGGATGGGTGGATGGATGGATGGATGGATGGATGGATGGGTGGATGGATGGACGGACGGATAGACAGACAGATAGATAGACAGACAGAGTGATCTGACATCTACCTCTGTCTTCTACATGTGTGTACACACTTGTTCACAAACAGCGACACACACATCATGTGGGAACACTTACATTAACAATCACATACAACATCAACATGTATCATACAAACACCTCACAATGTACACACATGCTGAGGGTGAGAGGGGGGAAGGAGAGAGAGAGAGAGAGAGAGAGACTTAGTTCAAGGTGAGCCTAGGCTACATAGTGAATTCCAGGCCAGTGTGGGAGCCTGTCAAAGGAGAAGAAAAAAAGAAGAAACAGTGACAGAAACAGAATAACCCCTTGAGTGACATCTGCCCTCCACAGCACCCCTGGTGCAGGCCTCTGCTTGGCTGCCCAGTTTATTTTGGGATGGTTTTCTTCACAGCCAGAACTAAATATGAGTTGATGACAACCGTGAGCTGGAAAGAAGCTGTGCGGCCTCTCTGTGTGCTGCTTTCTTGCTGCCTGCCTGAGACACTTGCCATAAAAGACTCTATAAAAAGAAATTGAGCCAAGTCTAAGCCCAATAAAAGTCCCAGTGGAGACTGAAAATCATTTTATTTAAAGAGCAGAAGGCCATACACTTACCTAGCCATGAATTTCTGGATGCCTAGTCCCTGAGCCCGGCAGACAGCAGGTACCCCGCAAACATAAAATGATTGTTCCAATAGGTGGCTGCTAACCCATCTGCAGCTTCAATGTCCCCTCAAGGAGAGGAACTGTTGGCTTTGCCTGGAGAGAGCTGCTAAAACTCTTGCATACCCACATCTAGCTCTACATATTAGCTATAAACTAATGATGTGGCACAAGGCAGAATGCAGACTGCCAGGCTCCAAGAGACAAGCTGGGCTCGTGGCTTTTGGTCCTATGTGTTACTACCTATTCAGAGCCAAATACAGATGTTGCCACGCTATTATATCTTATTATTTGAACTTAATAGAGTGAAAGTCTTTGTGTCCTTCCAATGTCATTTGAACTTATCCTTGTGTCTTTCCCCCCCCCCCCCCACCGGGCTCTTGCATGTCAAAATCTTGGGCTGACCCACAATGTAGACAGTCCCATTTCAGTATAAGGCTCACTCTGACTTCCATTCTGTTTTCCTGTCTAGGAAAGGGAGCACCGCAGTCTTCTCCTTTCTCACCCAGCTTTTCACATATGCCCCACCTACCAGACTCAGGTGCTGGCACGTCTGCAAAGAGCTGAGTAGGTGACAGCTGCATAAAAGATACTTATTGGTTTCTTGGAGATTTTCCTGCAGGAAATCACCACTTCCAACTTCATTGCCTGTGTGATGACACGTAGCCTCCACCCATTGTGGTAATTAATCCTTGCAGAGTGTCACCATAAGATCTCCAGCACCCACTGCAGGACCCCTAGACAGGTGGCTCAGAAGCTCAGTCACATCAGAAGATGTTCTCTCCAGCTTCCTGCTCTGGCAGCCATAACACTGATTTCGTTTGGCTGACTCTTAAGATTTCCATTCTTGGGGTCCTGGAAAGGCCATTAGAATCTACCCAGTGGGGTGCATAAATAACTATTTGTGAATTTCCTCTGTAGACTCATGGAGGAACTTTTCCAACACCTCCCCCCTCCCAATATCTATATGTCCCCTGAACTAAATGCAATGGTTCATTCTATCACTACCAAGGGACATTTCTCTGAAGCCACCCAGGCTTCTCAGAAGCCAGGCATACCCAGACAGGAAAAAGGATGGCAAAATGAAAAAAAAAAAAAAAAAGCCATTCTATCTCCAGTGTTGTTGAGAGTAGATTCAGAAAGACATTGGGAGCCTGTTAATCTTGAACAGCCTGTTATCAGAGGGGAGGGCCATGGATAAGCCTAATAAAAAAGCAGAGGGCTCAGGGCATCCATCATTTCCTCCCCTGTTCTTCCTGTGGCCCTCAGCTGTGCCCACATATGCTCGCATCCACACCCTCCTACTGCTGCACCCCCAGTTTATCAGGGTGTGCAGCACATCTGTCTTGAGGGGCCTTTCTACACAGTCTCAGGTAGATAACGCCATGGCTCATATTGCTTTGAGGCCTTGGTAATTGCATCCTCTGCAAAAGAGTACAGTGCAATCTCACTCCAATAATAGCATCCCTCTATGATGCCCTATATCTTGGGAGACCTCAAATTCTAAGTGTGCAGAACCAAACTTATCACCAAAGGCGTCATTCCTCAATAGTCCCTGAGTTGGTCAGCTTCCTGTTACTGTAACAAAAATATCTGTGATTATCAGCTTTAAAATGAGAAAAGGTTTATTTAGATTTTCAGTTTGGGAGGTGCTAGTCCATTGTCATTTGGTCTCGTGGGACTGTTTTCCTTGAGCCAATAGCTCCTTTACTCCACAAACCATATTTATCTAGCCAACGTGAACATCCACCTAACAAACACCAACTGAGAACCCATGCGCCATGCTTCTTCATGCACGATCCATCCCACCTGTTGCTTTTTCCTCTCCCTGAACTTGCCACAAACCCATGCCTCTCTTCTCACACAAGTTCTACTTCTCTGACGGGGGTAGACATTTCTTTTGAGGCTACAAGAGTATCTGTTGTTTGTATGGATGTTGATTTCTGTACCACCATTTGGCACCAACCCCATGATTATAATGCTATTTCATATGCTTCTATTTGATCTCCTCCAAATGAGGCAGGACCCCCATAGACAACCCATATCCTTATTATCTCCATCCCCTTAGCCTAGCTATGTAACTCGGAGAATTGCTTTAGATTATTTTAATTTGTGAATATACTAATACAAGTACCACGGTGATGGCTCTATGTAGCAGAGCTGGTGAGCAGTCATGGGCAACTCAGATACAACCAGTCTCTGAGGCTGATCACCTCTGCCCTTGGTCTACAGATCTGTAGCTTTCTGCAGAACCCATTCTGACAGTATATGGGACAGCCGTGTAGTAGTTAAAGCAGAGTTGGGAATCCCACCATTTTTCATTAAGCTTTTTAGTTTTGAAATGATTGTATTTTCACAATCTATTGAAAGAAACAAGACAGAGGATCCTCTCCACCCACCTTGCCCAAATGATAACATCTTGCAAAGCTGTGGAATGATGCCATAATTGCGATTTATAATCCATCCATTTTGGTGAGAGCTTCTCTGACATTTTCACTCCTGTGTGTTAAATTCCATATAATTGTGTCGTACAGATTCACACATTCACTATCCTGCCACAATCAATACTTCAGGGTAGCTCCATCATCAAGGGGGTAACACCTCTGTCTTATAACACACTCTTCCCACTGGATCTATCCTCCTCTTTATCCTCCTTAACTTCTCATCTATCCAACTTTTATAGCATTTTGTCATTTTAAGAATGTTATCCAGGGGGCTGGAGAGATGGCTCAGAGGTTAAGGGCACTGACTGCTCCCCCTGAGGTCCTAAGTTTGATTCCCAGCAACCATAAGGTAGCTCACGACCATCTATGATGTGATTTGATGCCCTCTTCTGGTCTGCAGGTGTATGTGCAGGCAGAGCACTGTATACTTAATAAGAAATAAAAAATTAAAAAATGAGACTGTTATCCAAATGGTATCAGACTTGTCCTGTCTTTTGGACTGCCTTTTTACTTCTTTAGCATAATTCTTTGGAGTTCCATCCACCTTGTTGTGTGTGCTAATGGCCCATTCATTTTTATATGGATTTTATATTGTGTTGTCTTCATTTCCCTGTTGTAAGACCTTGTCCCTGCCATGTGGCCCCCATTATATAGTGTCACACTAATGGCTTACACCATGGCCCACCAGGTCTATTTCTTTTATGTATTGGCTAATTCAGTGTGTTTTAATTTTTTAGTGATGGCAGCTACATATCAACATCAAGAAATGTTAGCTTTAAAAAAAGCAAAATATTAGCTTTACTTCACTTTCTATATGATAAGAATCAGGAATTAGGATCAAAAAGGAAAAAAACAATTTAAAAAGAACACATGACTATTTGGAGCTAAAGGAAGGACATAGAAAAATCAATACAGAAAGTTATTTCCTTTGTGGCCTTTGAGCCAGGCCCCTTGCCCAGTCCTTCCAGTACAATGGGACACTTATAAGCACAGAGCCCTTTGACCAATGATGACTCAACAGTACAAACCAGAATGTTGCATCCATCTTGGAAAATGGTGCACCAATGTAACAGCCAGACTTTTCCCCTGGCTCCAATTTGTCTTACTTACAGAAGTTAGTTCCTAACTCCCTTTGTGAGAGGAACCCCATCCCATACACACAAAGACTTGCTTGACTTAAACTCTAGAACTGAAAATGAAGTCATGGCTACTAATGATGATTCATCTCAGAAGTAACAGGCACAATCTCTTAGAAGTTCGCACTTCATAGGCCAGGAGCTCCATCCCTGCCCATCCTCCCAGGATGATGATGCTTTCATGGTGGTAGAACAAGCAGGTACATTCTCTGGACCAATGTTAGCCGAGGCTCTTCCTCCAAAAGTATGCCCTTGCAGAAACCCTCAGGTTCCGTCCCAGGAGACACTGGCGTGTTTACCTAAAAGAGGAAGCAGCTTTTAGTAGGTGGCTCATTGTTTGGCTAGAAACCTCTCTAAACCACATAACGCACTCATTTTATTGCAATCCCCCTGGACTGTGGGTTGTTGATTTTATTGTTACTGTTGGTGGTGGTTTGTGGGGGGTTTTGTTTGTTTGTTTGTTTTGATTTGTTGGTTTGTGGGGGGGTTGGTGAGGATTTACAAAAGAAAAATACTTGTTAATAAAAAATTTATCCTCATGGTATTTGATGGAAAGGTGTGTGTGTTGTGCAGAGACTCAGGTAGAAATAATGTATTTCATGGAAAATGTGAAAATGTACCAAAAGCAGATTCTATTTTTTTTTTTTTTTTTTTTTTGAGACAGGGTTTCTCTGTGTAGCCTTGGTTTTCCTGGACTCGCTTTGTAGACCAGGCTGGCCTCGAACTCACAGCGATCCGCCTGCCTCTGCCTCCCAAGTGCTGGGATTAAAGGCGTACGCCACCACGCCTGGCTCAAAAGCAGATTCTAACAGCTGTAGAATGACTCCACCAGTAAAATATGATCCTAGACAAATTAATAAAATGTATAAGCCCATTAATAGAAGAGAAATAAGAATACCACAAAGAGTGGCTAAATAGTATATAGAAAATATATTTTTTCAAAAGATTTTTTAAAATTTGTGCATCTGTCTGTGTATGAGTATCCATATGTGTCCATGCCCATCTGTGTGTGTGTGTGTGTGTGTGTGCACCTGTGGGAAGATACCTGTAGAAGCCATTATAGGTGGTTGTGAGCTGCCTGACATGGGTGCTCGGAACCAATCAAACTTTTTGGAAGCCCTCTTAACTGTGGAGCCATCTCTCCATGCACAGAAACTAATTTTTACATCATTACCTATGTCTATATAGAGCAAACAGAAATCTGAATCTGGCTATAAAGGATGCACTACTCAGCCATAAGCAAAGTCTGGCTTCTGGAGTAAATGAGTCGCTTTACCTTCTGCATGACTTGGACTCTTTAGAGAACTTAAGGAATGTTCATGGTGCTCTTTCCAAAACAAGCACACTGTCTAGGGTCACAGAGCCCAGGCCAAAGCTGGCAGCATGAGCATTCAACACCTCACTGCTGCCCTCTATCAGCAGAGGAGGGTAATGCCTACTCTCCTTGTTGTGTGCCATTTGAGATGACATCATTCATGCCAACTATATCCAAAGCCTCTATCTATAGCTGAGGGCCAGACAGCCCACCTACTCCATGCTCAACCATAAATGGGTACTTCTCCCTGCCACAACCTGATGTTATGGCAGAAGCCTGTCTATGTGAGAAAAAAAAAAAAATCCAACAGAATTCAATGCATTCCAAAGCTTGCACCAGCCCACAATAGAGCATCACACATTAGCATTGCCATCACCTTGCAATGCCGGCCTCAGGCAGGTTTCATTGTCTCCACTTGTAGTGGGTGGTGATACCCACTGGAATATTAGACCCTCCCACGCTGTGCCATGTTCTCACTGCTGTGTTTCTAGAGGCAGCCTGGTGCTGGGAATCTCGGTGGAGCATTTCCTATGCACTGAACTTGGCATCCTTCATTGGATCCCTGTGAGTGCCCCCACTGAGCTCAACTGGAAGAGTGCGCTCCACATACGAGCCTCTCCCTGCTGGCTTCATGGTTCTGTAAATTCGCATGTGGCTTCTGTGTATCCATGTCAGGATGTCTGATTCCCTACAAGTGGATGTGAAGTGCCTTCAAAACTTTGGGACCCTCCTGGTAATTTGCTGTCAATTTCAGATAAGAATGGGACTTGTAGCATCATATTCAAAGTTCAAATACCCATCTCCTTCTCTGCTTGCCTGCCATTGTCCTGTGAGGATCCAGTTCAGGCGCTTGTGGTGGCTAAACATCCCTTTATTCGGCCAGAGAATTGGCTGGGACACAATGGGACCACAGTGGACAGCGTGCTTTAACTATGCCAGAATCTTCCTAAGTGAATGCTTGGAAGCTTTTGCGCCTCAGAAATAGGCTGATAGGAAAGTTTCTGGACTATTCTACACTTTTTTTGTATGTACAGTGGATCTGTAACATGGCAAGACTTTACGAAGGTATTGTTCGGTTACATACCTGTGGAAATTTAACCTCCCTACTCCCAGTCTGACAGCGAATGACGTACTGACTCCTCTATTATCTTTGGTGCAAGCTCTGCCTCCAGCCTTAAGATCCACTTCCAGCTTTGGGTGGAGGCTTGCATTAATAGTTTGATGTTGTTGTTGTTGTTGTTGTTGTTGTTGTTGTTGTTGTTGTTGTTTAGATAATGTCTCATGTAGCCTAGGCTGGCCCCAGACTTTCTATGTAGCTGAGGTTGCCTTTGCTTTTCTGACTTCAAGTACTGGGATTACAAATGTGTGCCACCACGCCCAATGCTCTGATGTGTACTTAATGCTCATGACTCTCTAAGCAGCAAGACGACATAATATGTGCAGTATTCTCTGAAGCACATGCAGCCCGGGGACAGGCAAGTGCTGACAAAACTGAAATCAGCCCTTGACATGCTGATCCCCAAAGACTAAGCCTGGAGGCAGCAGGAGGGGCAGGCACTCAGCATGTGGGCCTAGGAGCAGGGAAAGGTTTGAATTCTACCTCTGTGCTTTCGTCACTGCAGCATCCTAAGAGAAGCCTTGGATGTACCGTATGAAACAGTCCCCGATTGGTAAGGCAGTCATTATAGAAACGGGACCACAGTAAGCACTCAGAAGAAATGGTTTCCAGCTGATGCCCATGGGGACCAGCCCTCCAGCCCAAGTGAGCCCTACAAAGCCTTGTCTCACACAGAGGGTGATACCCACCTGAAGATACCGTCATCCCTACCCACGGGCTCCTCCAGGTCCTCCCAGTCACTCTCACTCCCATGGGGACCTTCTAGAGGCGAAGACTCTAGGAAGGCACCCCAAGAACAGAACTGCGGCAAGGGAATGGTCTCTGAATCTGCCTCGAGACATTCTTCACAGGGCAGCTGGCCTGAGGAGGTGGAGGTGACGGTCAAGTATTCTTCATAGTCCAAGGTGAGAGAAGAGGTTTCAGGAAGGAAGTGTGCGTCACCTTCAGCATCATCTCTGCCCAGCTCAGGACTAGAAAACAGAAACCTGTGTGTCTTCCAGCCTACACCAGAAATTCCTGGCCCACCTTCTCCTCGCCTCTCAGGACTCTCATCCTGGTTCGTCACCTAAGACTCAGCCAAGTTCAAACAGCTCCTGCCGGAGAATTCCCTGGGTACCAGGATTCAAACAGCAAATATAATATGGTCCCTGAAGTGGTGAGACCTCCTGGCTAATGAGAACAAGAGCAACACAGAAAAATTACAGTATGGGTAATAAGTAAGCAGAGGCAGCTCAGCGTATTAATCCTAGGAGCCCACAGGGGAACTGCTAGAAGGCACAGCTCTGCAGGCAAAGCTATGAGCTGGGATCAGTTTAGCGCTTGGTTTTTACACTAAGACTCTGTCTAGTTTTATTGTTACCTGCAATCTTAATATTCTTATCTGAAATGCTGGGTGTTTGAGAAATTGATCAGATCGTTAGAACGTTTAAATTAAATGATTGCTATACATTAAATGCCTTCTGGGGCTCCTGGCACAGGGTAAGGTTTCCATCGGCGAGATGCTGTTTTTATGACTCTGATGGTTTGAACTATTTCAGCAGACAGATTAGAAAGAAAGAGCCCACGGAGACTAGGAGCAACCTTCAAAGCACTGTGTGCAAATACCAGCTCCTTTTCTAAGCACTGATAAAAAGTGTGTGTTTAGAGAGGCAGCCAGCTGGAGTGACATTTAGTCCCCATGTGAAAAGAAGGACACAGGAGGCAGAGGGCCGGCGAGGATCATTATCTACTGATGCACAGGCAGATGCAAGAGAGAGATTCAGCCGTCCAGAGAGGATCCGTGATAGCCACGCATGCCTTGGATGAGAAAGCGCAGTCCTGCAGACGGCAGGGTGCTTTGTGTAGCACTGTGGACATGCAGAGAGGCCCTCAGAAAATATCTGTTGTTAATCTGGTTAGAGAAGACGAGAAGGAAAATCTAAGAGAAAAAGCACAGAGATTTTATTGTTGTTGTTTTAACCAAATACATGGATCCTCATTTCTCAGCCTCTTTCCCCACTGCCAGATCACTGAGTTAGTTTTGCTGCCTATGCCCATCCCTGCTCTCCTTTTTCTTAAAAACTAACTCTAGAATACCCCAATAGCTACAAACCCACAAACACCAGACAGTGTGTGTCCCAGCCTGAGCTTTGCTGTGAAGGGATGTCATTTCCCAAATTACTGAAAGATAACTACAGGGTATGTGTCAAAGTGCATTTCATGTGAGTGTATGCATACTTGTGCATAAAAGTAAGTGTTTGGTTTTTTTTTTTTAACCAAGAAAACAATTTAGAAATTGTCAAGTACTTGGGAGGAAAATTGGTTTACAAATTTAATAAACTTGGTCAAATTGTACATAAATTATGTTTTCTTATTAACATAGCGAGGGAACACCAGGCTGTTATAACACAAAGCGAGAAAAGCCATGCATTGAGCAGGCAGAAACAGGAGGCCCTAGGGGTACAGCACACAGCTACCTGTACAGCTGCCTGTCTAAGCTGCATCTTCACTCTCATCCCCCTCCATGTTTTCCAGGAATACGTCTAGCGTTGATGTGAGACTTAGCCAAAGAGAAGGTAATCTACTCCTACACCGAGAGAATAGATGGCACTGGATGCCCAAGCATAATGAGACATGATGTGATTGTCACCTTAGGCTCAAACTTTAGCAAGTAGCCTTGTATAAAACTGTGCCCTCGGCCGAGCCCCCTCTTCCATAGGTAGGCAATCCAGCTCTTCCATGACTACGGACTCTGGGAGCTTTATATTCTCTGGGCATAGAATACAGATGAGAATGAGGAAGGAAAAATGAAATCTATTCTGTATTTGTTTGGGTGCTGGCGGCCATCTGGTGTTAAGAAGCCACCTGGCAGGGTGTAAGTTCTGGCAGCTTTCAGTGAGGTCTGTCCTTTACCAAGAAATTGCCCTAGAGAGAGCAAGAATACATTATAGTTCTGAGTTCCTAGTGGGTGCCAGGCACTGTGCTGCCTTATCCCTTCTGACTTGCGCAGTGGCCTGGGACTCATGGTGCTGATTTACAGCTGGGAATCCATCAGCGGAGGGAAGACAACTCCCCAGACATATGCACTAGCCAGTGGTAATGCTGACCCTAAACTGCGTGCTCTGCGGGGTTGTGCCTTTTGTTCCTAACTGCAGAAGCTTTGACCCAGAGAGGACAGAATCAAAGCGACAGCCACCTCAGGGTCCTCCTAAGGAGTCCATATAGAACCTTAGTGTCCCCTTGAAACACTATCTAGGATCCTACTCACAAGTTGAGGACCCTTCTTTCAGTGATGTCAGGGTACACACTACACTTTTATTTCTTTGGAAATAGTCCCTATGAGTGTATTAAATGGCAGTTAATGGCTGTCCTATGGAGGAGGGGCTACCATACTTTGCGTGCTTCTTTCAGAAGAAGAAAATGGGGCAAAAGTAAAACCAGGAAATGTGGTGGGAGGGAAGCATGTTGCCATGCCCAGGACCACCATGAAAGCAGGAGCAAAGGGGCACGTGGTCCCTGAGGGAACAGTGCAAAGGGGTGTGCAGCTGCCCATGGCCACAAGCGCTAGGAATGCCGTAACCATAGCAACTGAAGATCAGAAGCCTCACTAGAAGTGTTCTGGACAAACCTGTAGGACTCTAAGTGACCCTCAGAGGGCAACACTCTCTAAGAATGACAAATTTGGGACATATGGTATATTCTCACAAGTAAGCCAAATTTAATTTGATTTAGAAAAAAATGAATAAAACGATTCTCTTGTAAAAATGTTCCATCCCTTGCCAAGAAGCTATTGGCATTTAACTTCTGCTAGGTGAGGGAAAGTCAGTTTTCTTTAATGAAATTATACTTGGTCACACACACAATCCAGGGCCAGCAACACTCCCAGGAGTAGTCAGTCAACACAAACTAGACTACATAATGTTTGTTTGTTTGTTTGTTTTTTAAGAGGTGAGGCATGAAATAGGGTGGGTAGGGAAGGAACAGGACTGGAGAGGGGGAAAAGATCTGGGTGGAGTTGGGGGAAGACGAACACAAACAAAATATATTGCATATAAATTTTAAATAATAAATAAGACATTTTCTAAAAGCACATAACAAGATAGGAGGAGATGGGGTTAAGACTTGCAAGTAAAAAATATGAAAAGGTAAATTTCCCACAACATAAGGGAATGTCAGGAGCAATCTGTGCGTCCTGGAAACATTCAGGGAGCCCTCCCTGCAAGAAGCTACAGTGTGTGTCCCATGTGCAGTATGGGGGCAGAGGTGACCGTTTTTTTTTTTTATATGAAACCAGCATGGTGTGGCAGGATGAATGACGTCCTGATGGCCTGTGCTAACTAAAAGCTAAAAGCGTTTTTATTAAATATTAAATAAATATTTTATTAAATAAAATAACGTAAGTCTGGATCTAACTAGACTTGTACTTAAACCGAGGAATATGTTTAACTCACCTGCCAGTGGCCCCCTTTCAAACTCACTGATAATAAAACTTTTAGACTTCAGGGCTGCTGAGATAGGTTAGCAGGTAAAGGGGCTTGCTATCAAATGTGATGACCTGAGTCTAAGTGTAAGGAAAGAACTAATTCTCCCAAGTGTTCTAGTGACTTCTACACATGCTCTATAATTTTACTTTCATCACACGCATACACACATTAATGTTTTTAAAATTGTTAGAAATCTAAACAAATTCCCTTATTCTACAGGGAAAGAAAATTCTCTTGTGTCCCACAGAAGCACACTAATGGCTGGCCTGGGGTAAATATCTAAGTTGCTGCCTCTATCACTTCATCAAGCATGACATAAGATGCCCAGGATTCTATTGTAAAGAACTGTAACCAGGCCGGGCATGGTGGCGCACACCTTTAATCCCAGCACTCTGGAGGCAGAGGCAGGCGATTGCTGTGAGTTCAAGGCCAGACTGGTCTACAAAATGAGTTCAGGATAACTAAGGCTACACAGAGAAACTCTGTCTCAAAAAACCCCCCCCCAAAAAAAAAAGAAAAAGAAAAAAGAAAGAAAGAAAGAAAGAAAGAAAAAGAACAGAACTGGAACTGTAACACTGTAAGGAACTATAACTGTATAAGGAACTATAACTCTGGCACTCAGGAGGCAGAGGCAGGTGGATTAATGTGAGTTTGAGGCCAGCCTGGTCTACAAAGCAAGTCCAAGATACCCAAGGCTACACAGAGAAACCCTGTCTCTAAAAAGCCCCCTCCCCCCAAAAAAGAACTGTAACTCTGTAAGGAACTGGAGCTCTGTAAGGAACTGGAGCTCTGTAAGGAACTGGAGCTCTGTAAGGAACTGGAGCTCTGTAAGGAACTGGAGCTCTGTAAGGAACTGGAGCTCTGTAAGGAGTGTTCCTTGCAGCCAAGGACCAATGACTAGATACCGAGAATGAACACTAGGGATGTATGCGCTCGCCCATGCTGTTTCTATGTTGCAATGTAGCTGATTTCTGTTGTACAGCAAAAACGTACAGCAACGATGGCTTGTACATTTAAATTCTTTAAAAAAATTTTTTTCAGATATCCTGGCCTCTATTGGCCACATTTCTCCCTGAACCCAGCTGTATAATCCTGCCTGCTGCTTCATAGAGTGGTCTCTCACTAGCCATCTGAGATCAGCTCTAGGACCACCTCCAGATACCAGAATCCCCAAATGCTGAAGCCCTCTATAGAAAATGTAGCACAGGCTTGCATATCAGCTACAGACCTCCTATTGTAAACATTAACTCATTTCTATATCACTTATAATAACCAGTACAATGAAAATGGAGAATGGTTTACAAATAGCTGCTATACTATACTGCTTAGAAAATAATAACCAAGACATCTATATCTGTGCAATACAAATGCATTTTCTAATATTTTCAACCTACATTTTCAACAGACATAGAAATAGAGAACCCATAGATAGGCACAGATGGTTGAACATATCATGCCAGCCCTTGTCACTGTGTTACAATGACCAAGAAAGAGAGTCGTTGAATCCCAACAACTTTATATAGTTTCAAACACAAATTATTATTTCTGGTTGTTGCCTGCTCATGTCCATGCATTAAGCTTACAGATGCCTAGAAGGAGAAACATACCCTGCCTCCCTCTAAACTCCTCCTTCACTCTCCCCTGCCCCCTCTCTACTCTGATAAGTTTCAAGGTATATGTATGTAATAAATGGTTTTCAAACTGAATTGGAAAGTATTCTTATGAGAATAGGAACTAAAACTGGAAATACTTAAGGTTGGGTAGACACTGAACTACAGACTAAATAAAAAATAGTCATTAAAATGAAGGCTTCAGCCCAATTTTAGAGATGGAAATGCGCTTTCAGGTCGTATTGGTAATAAAGCTTATATCTTCAATAGAGATGAGGATGTGCACAAGGTCCCTCTTTCTACCACAGCAACTAAAGAGGCCATGGGGGCGCAGAACACACACTGTGTGCTGGAAGAGAACACAAGGCCTGCCATCAGTAGTAGTCTCTAGGACACACTGGGATGATTGCCATCTGGGTGAAGTTTGCTTTTATCCAAAATTCACAGATAAGGTTGCAGCGATGCCAAGCACAGGTGTCTATTGTTTCTTACCACCCTCAAATGTCCCATACAGTGCTGGGAGCATTAATCCTTTCTCCAGCAGGTGATTGCTTGATTGTAATCAGCTGGCTATGCAATGGACACTGTGTACAAAGCAACAACAAGCATAGCAGTTCTTACCTTCCCAGTCTCCTGATATCACACAGAGAATAGCAGTTTTGTCTCATATCCTTTTCCAAAGAGGTAGCCAATGCTGGTGCCTCCGGTTCTGGGTGCAGTTTACACAAATGAGGATGGGACTCCATAGGATGCATCAAGGACCTGTTCTGTCTGTCTGTCTGTCTCTGTCTGTCTTGGTCCCCTTTCACGTCTCCGACAGCCTTGTAGGAAGACTCTGGCCTGGGACTCAGGCCTTCTCCAGTGTCCAGGGAGGCACTGTCCCTCCAGGTATCCTCTTGATCTAGGCTGGGGCTCTGATCTGATTCGGTACGTGTCACCATGGTGAATCTTTGGTCTGCCGATAGTTCATGGGTCTATTTAAAAAATGTGAATGGTTACAAGCACTGTCTCATACACCGGAGAAACTCTTTAAAAAGTTTAAAAAATAAAGTTTTGGGCTAAAGAGATGGCACAGTGGATAACGGCATATACTGTTCTTGCAGGGGACAAGAATCCAGATCTCATTATCCACATCTAGTGGCTCATGATCACCTGTAACTGTGGATCCAGGGATCTGATGCCCTTTTCTGACCTCTGCAGGCACCTGCACTCATGTGCACATACATGCCCACAGGCAGACATACACATACACATATACATATAATTTTTTTTTAAAAAATCAGAAGTCTTTCCAGGTCTGCTTTTACATCTGAGCTATAAAGACATAGACTTTGCAATCAATGTCTGTTCTGTCAGAGTCCCAGATCCAGAGACATGTTCCCTGGGCAACATACTAAACATTGAGGGCAGTAAATGTGAGTTCTGGTTTTGGATGAAAAAAATATAGTAGTTGCTCTTCCCCATAATTTCATTCTCCATGATTTCCCCCACTGGAGTCTGAGAGTATTCCGTGGAAAATTCTAGAAATAACGAATCTATGCTTTAAAAGTCACATGTTGTTCTGAGTAGCATGAGAAACTCTCAAACTATCTTCTTGCTGAGTCCTACCCAGCACATGGTTCCTCCCTTCCATCTAGGCTTGCATGCTGTATACACTACCTGCTCATTAGTACACTAGCTCTCTTGGCCTGAATCAGCAAAACAGTGGTGCAGTGCATGTGTTCATTTGAATTACTGATGGCTCCAAAACACGAGAAAGTGATGCAAAGAAGAAATGTGGAAACAGAATAGCTCTGTGTAGTTAATGTGGCAATGCCATGGGGTATTTAGGAAAAGGCAGTACACAGAGGCTTCAGAAAAACATTGTTCTTTTAAAAAGAACAAAAAGCAAAAAACAAAAAACAAAAAAATCCCCAGTCTCGCTCCTAGCACTGCTAAGAACACCAGCTGCTGCTGTCACTTCTCACATCTCCTGTGAATCTCACAGACCATCCCCTCCTACCATATTCCCTCCATGTGCCCTAGACCCCAACTCCATCATGTACCCCTTGCTAACCAAAGGGCTGCTCATCCTGGGAAAACAAGTAGGCTGAGGGAAGATCCACATTCCTACTGCTCCTGAGATCCAAGCCCCACCCCTGCCCTGTCCCATCCCTGTCTCTATAGCTGGAAACCTGCTGTGTTCTCTCTTTCCTCACGAATACCTTTTCTTCCAATGTTCCTTGCCCCAACCCATTCCATGTACCCAGCATCCAACCTCAGCAGGCATTCCCTGTGATCACAGCATCAGCTGAACAGGCCAGAAAAATGGGCAACACACAGCATCCAGACTCCTTGAAAACCCAGAGAGGAAACAGAAAACAAGGAACAAAACACCCACCCAACAAAGACAAGTCCAGAAATCAGCAACTAGATCTTGAATCATCCCCAAGATGCCAAGACATCAGCATAAAAAGAGGTCCCCTTCTGTCAGAGGTCTAGGGGAGGGGAATAGGGCAGACGAGGGATGGAGGGTGAGAACAGGAAGAAACAAGTGAGAGGATAACATTCAGGATGTTATCTGAATAAATTATAATAAATTAAAATAAAAGATACAATCAACAACAGGCCAGCTATCTTGCCAGGAGTTCCTGAGTGCTCCAACATAGGTGAAAGACAAGAAAGCAACCTCCACACCAACTATACAAAGATGACAGAGGCCCTTAAACATAAAATGAATAAATCCCTCAAAAAATCTAGGGAAATAAAATAAGCAATTGGAGGAAATTAATAAATACCTTAAAGAAAGCCAGGAAAATACAAACAATGTAAGAAAATAAATCCCTTAAAGAAAGCCAAGAAAACACAAACAGCAGAAGCAAATGACTAAAACTGTTCAAGACTTGAAAATGGAAATTGAGACAATAAAGAAAACACAAACTGAGAGAATTGTAGAAGTGAAAATTCTAGGATTTTGAACAGGAACTACAAAGGCAAGCTTCACTAACAGAATACAAGACATAGAAGAGAGACCCTCAGGCATTGAAGATATGATAGAAGAAAGAGACTGGTCAAAGAATATGTTAAATCTGAAACACTGTTGACACAAAAAATTCATGAAACTATGAAAAGACCAAAGCTAAGAATAACATACATAGAGGAAGAAGAAACCCAGATCAAAGGTTCCAAAAATGTTCTCAACAAAATCATAGAAGAAAATTTCCCTAACCTAAAGAAGGAGATGTCTGTAAAAGCACAAGAATCTTACAGAACACCAAATGAACTTGGCCAGAAAAGAAAGTGCCCTCATCACATAATAATCAGAACACTAAACATACAAAAACAAAGAAAGAATAGTAAAAGTTTCATGGGAAAATTATCAAGTAACATATAAAGGCAACCCTATTACAGTTACAGTGACTTCTAGATAGAGACTCTAAAACCAGAGGAGCCTAGATAAATGTGCTGCGGACTATAACAGACTAGTCCACTCTACTACACCCAGAAAAAAACTCAAAGACCATAGATGGAGAAAGTCATGATATAGTCAAATTTAAGCAATATCTATATACAAAATCCAGCCCTACAGAGGGTACTAGAGGGAAAACTCCAACCTAACGATTTTAACTACACCTATGATATCTCTCAGTATCAAGGGTCTCAATTCCTTAGTATAAAGATACACACTAACAGAATAGATGTAAGAACAGCTGGATCCAAAAAGCATATCTCAACATCGAAGGTAGATATTAACTCAGGGTAAAGGGTTGGAAAAAATTATCTCAAGAAAATGAACCTAAGAAGCAAGGTGATGTAGCTATTTTAACATCTAAAAAAATAGACTTCAAACCAAAACTAATTAAAAGAAAGAAGGACACTACATACTCATGAAGGAAAAATCCACTAAGATGACATTTCAATTCCTTACATCTATGTCCCAAACACAAGGGCACCCAAGCTTGTATAAGAGACACTACTTCAGTTTAAATCACATATTGACCCTCACACACTGATAGTGGGACACTTTAATATCCCATCTCACCAATGGACAGGTTATGCAGACAAAAACTAAACAGAGAAACACTGGAGCAAATAAACAGTATAAACCAAAAACGCCTTATGGATATTTAAAGAAAATTTCACCCAAACACATATGTTTTTCTCTGCATCTCATGGAACTTTCTCTAAAATTGACCATGTACTTGGACAGAGAACAAGTTCCAACATACACAAGAAAATTAAAATAATTCCCTACATCCTATCAGATGACCATAGATTAAAGCTGAATATCAACAACAGAAGCAACAGAAAGCCTACAAACTCATGGAAGCTGAACAATTACTTATTGAATGAAAAATGGGTCAAGATAGAAATAAAGAAATTAAAGGCTTCTAAAATTCAATAAAAATTAATACACAGCATACCAAGCTTACAGGACATAATGAAAAGAATGCTAAGAGGAAAGCTCATAACACTAAGTGTCTACATAAGACAAAACATTGAAGAGATCTTATATCAGCACCTTAACAGCATGCCTGAAAATTATAGGATGTAAAGAAGTAATTGTGCCCAAGATGGGTGGATGTCAAGAAATAACCAAAATCAGGGAGGAAATCAATAAAATAAAAAAGAAAGAAAGAAGAAAGAATACAAAGACTAAATGAAACAAATGGTTTGCTCTTTTAGAAAAGCAATAAGCTAGACAAACCCTTATCCAAACCAACTGAAAGTCAAAGAGAGAATATCCAAATAATCAAAATCAGAAATGAAAAGGGGACATAACAACAGACACTGAGGAAATGCAGAGAGCCATAAGGACATACTTTAAAAACCTGTATCCACCAAATTGGAAAATTACAAAGAAATGGATAATTTTTCTAACAGGTATCACTTACCAAAATTAAATCAAGATCAAATAAACTATTTAAATAGACCTATAACTCCTAGTGAAATAGGAGAAGTCATTAAAAGTCTCCTAACCAAAAAGTGCACAGGGCCAGATGGTTTTAGTACAGAGTCCTACCAGACTTTCAAAGAAGAGTTAACAGCAATACCCCTCAAATATTTCCACAAAGTAGAAACAGAAAAAGCATGGCTCAGCTCACATAAAAACCCAACAAAGAAAGAGAATTACAGATCAATTTCTCTTGTGAACATAGATGCAAAAATACTCAATAAAACAAATCAAATCCAAGAACACATAAAAAAATCATTCACTTTGATCAAGTAGGCTTCATCTCAGAGATGCAGGGATAGTTAAATATACAAAAATCAGTAAATATAATCCACTATATAAACAAAAATTTAAAAACCACCATCATCTCATTTGATGCAGAAAAGGACTTTGACAAAATCCAACACCTCTTCATGATAAAAGTCCCAGAGAGATTAGTGATCCAAGGCACATAACTAAACATAATAAAGGCAGTTTACAGGAAGCCTATAACCAACATCAAATTAAATGGAGAGAAACTCAAAGCAATTTCACTAAAATCAGGGACAATACAAGGTTGCCCACTCTCTCCACGTCTATTCAATTTAGTACTTGAAGTTTTAGCTAGAGCAATAAGACAACTAAAGGAGATCAAGGGGATATGAATTAGAAAGGAACAAGTCAAAGTATCTTCATTCATAGATGATATGATAGTATACATAAGGAACTCTAAAAGTTCCACAAGGGAACTCCTACAGCTGATAAACATTTTCAGCAAAGTATCTGGATACAAAATCATCTTACAAAAATTAATATCCTTCCTATTTACAAATAACAAATGGACTGAGAGAGAAATCAAGAAATCAACACCTTCACAATACCCTGAAATAATATAAAGTATTTTAGGGTAACTCTAATCAAGCAAATAAAAACTTGTAGTCTTTTAAGAAAGAAATTGAAGCAATCAGAAGATGGAACTATCCTCATGCTCACTGATAGGTACATTCACATTAACATAGTAAAAGTGGGCATTCTATCAAAAGCAATCTATAGATTCAATGCAATTCTCCTCAAAATTCCAATACAATTATTTACAGACCTTAAAAGGACAATTCTTAACTTCATATGAAAAAAAACAATCCTTAGCTAAAACAATTCTTAACAATAAAGGAACTGCTGGATGTCCCATCATTCCTGGTTTCAAGTTGTCCTACACATATGGATACACAGCTATCTACATATGTGTATAGATTTATGTCTTGATTTTTAGTTCAATTCCATTGTCAATATGTCCATTTTTATGCCAATACCATGTAGCTGTTATCAAATGGGCGGAGATAGGGCAGGGAGAAAATAGAGTGAGAGATGTCTAGAATTGGAGGAGAGCTCTTGGTTGGGCAGGGGCAGACATCGCAATAGAAACTTCCTGGAATCTATGAATGTGATTTAATGAGGACTCATAGAAATGGAGGATATGGAGTCTCAACTGGTCATCTCTGGTAGCCAGGCAAGGCTTCCAGTGGTGGGACTAGGGTGCATTGAGTTGAGTTGTTGGGTGCAACTAGGGTGCATTGAGTTGAGTTGTTGGCCAAATGGGTCCGTAAACAATCCAGACTGTTGCTAAAACAAAAGGCTGTTCTCTGAAAACTGACAGTGGCCCCCCTTGCCCTGGACAGCAACCACACAGAATAAGTCAGGCTGGTGCCTACATGGAATTCCCACCCCTGCATTCTATTCTCTTTGGTGTGGGTAGGTACTCGGTAGGCTACCAAGAGGAAAACATGGACATCAACCCAGCCACAGAACCTTTGACCTTCAATCTGTCCTGCCAGCAAAATATGTTATGGCAGTGGTGGCACAGAACCTGTGGAGTAGCTAATGTTTGATTTGATCTAAAGCCCACTCCATGAGAAGGAGCCCATATTTGACTAGATAGCCCAGAGATCTAGGGTAAAACCAAACTCTACTGATGTAAAATAAATAAATAAATAGATTCCTCATGGTATACATAGATAAGTGCCTCATCCGGTCTCACCGGAGAGGCTTCCTCCAGCAGTAGATGGGAAATATATATTATTAGTTAGTATTTTTATGGAACTTTTGACTGTGAGAACAAGTGAGCCCCTGACTCTTGTACCTGTTCTTGGGACTCTTTTCCTCCTGTTGGGTTGCTACGTTCAATTTTGTTTCGTATTATTATATTTTACTTTGCCATGATTGATTTTTGTCTCTTAGAAGCCTGATCTTTTCTAATGGGAGATAGAAATGGAGTGGTTCTGGAGGAAATGGAAGGAGGGGAGAGGGAGGAAGTGGGGCACTATATCAGGGCACACTGCGTGAAGAGAATATATTTTCAATAAAGGGAAAAAAGAGAAGAAAAACAACAAATTTAAAAATACCTCTTTTCCATAAGAATTCTTTTTTTACTTTTTTATTAATTTTTTATTTTTACATATATATTTATATTATTACACATATATACAATAAACTACCTACAGCAAGAAGAACCATGAAAATATCAGAAATTATATAAATGTTACATTCATAATGTTTTGGCTGTTTGTATTTGGCAGCCTTAAGGAAAACATCTTTTAAGTTTTTTTTTTTTAACTTTGTCTTTACCTGTCATCAGAGATCTGTCTGGTCTCCTAGCAAGAGAGCCCTTTCCTGGTCCCCTCAACACTCCTCCAGGCATGACTTAGTTGACTTCAGCTGCTGGCAGTCCTATGACTGGTTAGTTTCTGGTTTTAATGATCTATTATGACTTTTTTTGTTGTTTTGTTTTGGTTTGGTTTGGTTTGGTTTGGTTTTGACACAGGGTTTCTCTGTGTAGCCTTGGCTGTCCTGGACTCCCTTTGTAGATCAGGCTGGCCTCGAACTTAGCAATCCACTTGCCTCTGCCTCCCGAGTACTGGAATTAAAGGTGTGCACCACCATGTACAGCTCCTATTGAACTTTTTAAAGTGTGCAGCCACCTTTAATTTATTTTATTTTATTTGTAGCAAGACAGTCAATGTTTCACTGGAAACCTCTACACTGTCCACGGCAGAGTATTCTTGTCTGGTCCCAGCCCCACTGATAACAATAGAGACATTTGACACCTCCATAAATGAATACGCTGCTCTTTGATATCTCTTTTGAACTATTATCAGTTTTAACATCTGCCTGGTTCCATCTTTGAATGGGTTACACATGTGTTAGTGTTTATAGTTGTATGAAGTTAGGATTATACATTTTCCTGAAAATGAGGTCAGCATTTCTACCCCACAACCAACTCCATTCCATCATAGAGTAAAAAAGCAAATGGCTGAAGTCCTAGCCCTGGTCTCACTTAAACAGAGAAAAGTTCACATCCACCACCAACGATCCTCCCTTAGGTGAGCCTTTGTGAGAGCGTATCTCCCTCCTCAAGAGGAAGGGACACCCCCAAAGATGCACACTTGACTTATAAATCATAACCAGTCCCTTACAGATAGACTGTGCTTATATGAAAATCTAAATCTAAAGTGGATGAGATTTTTAAAAATAAAGAGGCAGACCAAGTATGCCCTTCTCCCTCCTGGGACAGCTCCTGAGTCTCCTTGAAGCCCTGGCTCCTTCTCTGCCCAGACATTCTCTGTGGCTGTCGGTCCTCAAAGCTTCCATCCTGTGGTCACATGCCTTTTGTCATCCCCAACACCGACATCCTCAGTCCCACTGACACTGCCTCCCCCACAGTGTCACCCTCTCACAAAGAACATCCCCAGCTTCCTCCTGTCACACCTTTCATCTTCCACCTCTGTTCCTTGCGCACACTGCAAGTTCCTTCCGGTTCCCAGTGAAAGTGTGTGGGCTTCCCAGCTGCTGTGAGACGCCTCTGGCCCTGTGAATGCCAGCGTGCAGCTGTGGATGTCAACGCCCACTCAAGGCTTCCAGAGAGCCTCTCTCGGCATCGGTTCTGCTTCCTATAGACAATCTTCCATCTCTCTCAAGCCCCCGGCAACTCTCTCCCACTTTTTCTCTTACTTCACGGCAAGAACGCCGCATTAGGTAAGAGTCTGCCCTCATCTACAGACGTCTTACTGGCCAGCCTGTACCCTTATCCCATTCATCCTCCGCCCCCACCAGCCATCCATTCCCTTACCCTGCTTCGCGGCAAACTCTGAGGGAAACATCTCTAGTAGATCATCTCTTCCTAAAGCCACAGGGAACTTCTCTGACCTTTTTTTTTTTCTCTCTCTCTAGTTTTCAGCAACCATCTTCAGACTGGTACACCCTGCTTACTGGATGCACCCTTACTCATGCTCTCTGTACAAATGTCCTCTGCTGCCTGGTTCCACCTCTTCCCACCCTCGGCTCTCTATTCCCGACTCTCAGTGTTGGGTTCCTCATGTTCCCAAGGTGAGGTGGTTGACTCAAGCCTTCCATACCTTTACACAAGTCTATATACTAGCAACTCCCAAACTCTTTATTTTTTCTAGCCAGTACCTCATGCTTGTTCTCCACAAACAACTGCCCAATGGAATCCTTTATTGGCTCTCTAGAAGCATCTCCACTTCCTGTGGTACATACCTAGAACTATATCGCTTCTCCTTCATGTGCTCTGGGAAGACAGTTTGTGGCCCATGACCATGCAGTCAGCTCAAGGGATGTGTTTCAGTCAAAATTAGGGCCGGGCGTGGTGGCGCACGCCTTTAATCTCAGCACTGGGGAGGCAGAGGCAGGCAGATCGCTGTGAGTTTGAAGCCAGCCTCCTCTACAAAGTGAGTCCAGAACAGCCAAGGTTACACAGAGAAACCCTGTCTCAAAAAAAAAACAAAACAAAATTAGGGTTTGTCTCTTGGGCCAGTACACACTCCAATGTGGGTGTGCTACTCTGGACAGGTGCCAGAGGCCATCTCATTGCTGAGCTCCCTGTGGTGTCAGCTGAGAACCCTGTATGGATGTACACTGACCTCCTTTTCTGCTAAGGACAGCTTCCTGTCCCACACAGGTGACGCTCCAGTGGGCCATGGGCTCCCTGTCTGCACATCTCTGTCAAAGAATCAATTTCCCAGAGACCCAGCAAGGACTCCCCTCCAACAGGTGACATATCATTTCATGTGTCAACTTGACTGGGCCAAGGTAGCCAGATATTTGGCTAAACACCACCACTGGCATCACTATAAATATATTTTTTACGTGTGGTTTGCCTTTGAGCAGAGTATCCTCCAAGCTGTGGGGAGCTTTGTCTAGCCATCAGAAGTCTTGGAGAGTAAAGACTAGCTTTCACTCAGAAAGATGGAATTTCATCTCCATCTCCCTCACATACACACACAGCTCACCACACAGAACCTGCTGCCATCTTTTCCAGCTCCTCTGTCCCAGATGCTCCCCTGTGCACTACAGTTCAAGCTGCTATCCAGGTCTACAGCCTGCTAGTTGGTCTTGTAGAGTTTACAATGGCCAGCCCCAGAATTATATAAGTTAATTTCTTACAATACAGATTCTATTTATCTAGCATCTATCTATCTACCTATCATCTATCTTTCTATCCATCCATCCTTCCATCCATCCATCCATCTGTTATATCTCTCCTTCATCTGTTTCTCTGGAGAACCAGACTAATATAAACATCCAGGTAAAGATTCCACATCTCTGGTCCCATGGCTCTGATCTCTGCACCAGCCACACTTGTCTGTTTCAGGCTTTAGGGGGATGGGTATACATGTTATTCCTCGGTATGGAAACATCTGTAGGAAGCTTTTTGTCTTGGTTCTGTGCTGAGGAGGTCAGATGACTTTTTTTTTGTTTTGTTGTTGTGGTTGTTGTTGTTTGTTTTGTTTTTTTACTGAGACAGGGTTTCTCTGTGTAGCCTTGGATGTCCTAGACTCGCTTTGTAGACCAGGCTGGCCTCGAACTCACAGCGATCCACCTACCTCTACCTCCCAAGTGCTGGGATTAAAGGTGTGTGCCACCACGCCCAGCCTACAGGCTAGAACTTTTATGACCAAAGTCTAGCCATTTTCTGCACATTTATGAGGAGATCCCAGTGGTGGGAGCAAGAGGAACAGGAAGGGAAATAGATGTGCTAAGATTTGGGGACCAGGTGTTTTCCTGCCCCATGGAAAAGGCTGTTATAGCGCCCTCTAAAGGTCTCACTCAGAAAGACAAATAGAATAGACACCAGAAGCAGCTGAAGAGAAGGAACAGGATGGAAGTCTACCATAAAGGTCCTCTAAAAGACCACCCAGCAGGAGATCCAAGCAGATACTGAGACTCACAGCCAAACTTCAGGATGGAGCACAGGGAGTCTTTTGGAAGAGTTGGGAAATAGAAGGACCTGGAGGGGCCAGGAGCTCCACAAGGAGACCAATGGGTCCAACAAACGTAGATGGAGGAAGGGGGTGCTGGAGAGACTGATGCACCAACCAAGAACCATGCATGGTGATGACCTAGACCCTCTGCTCAGGTGTAGTTGATAGGTAGCACAGTCTCCTTGTGGGTCCCATAATGTGGGGAGTAGGGACTATTTCTGACATGGACTCTGGCCCTCACATGTTGATCACTTCCCCCTGCTGGGGCAGCCTTGCCAGGTCACAGAGGAAGAGGATACAGGCATGTACCCTCTTGATAGGCTGAGGTCAGATATTAGGGGAGGAGGGTTCCCCTTTCTGAGGACTAGGGGACAGAAAGAAAGGGTATAAAGGTGGGAGGGTGGGGTCAGGAGGCAACAAGGAAGGGAGCTACAATTGGAATGTAAACTGAACAAAATAAAAATAGATAAATAAAAGTAGTAATAGGCATTTCAGGGCCACAAGACTGAAAAGTGAGCGACTGACGGGCCCCCACATAGAGAAATAAGGACCCATGTCTTACCTGCCACCCCTGTTCCATCTCAGGCAGTATCTCTGGAGGGGGTCGGCAGAGGAGGAGCGTCACTTCCTCTGGAGCCCCTCGCAATAAATGGAGCACATCCTACAAGAAAACCAGCCACAGTTACATCTGGGGTTGCCTCACTGGGGGCTGCGGCTTTGTGCTGTTCACTGCTTCTAGGAAACCAGTTCCCCAGCTCTCACTACTATCTCCAGATGACTTGAGAAAATGCCACTGTAAGCTTAGCTCCCCAAATTCCCAGGAGCCAAGAGCCACAAACAGCATCTTAGGATCTCATAGCAACAATACACTGAGGCCTTTGGGAATCTCTTCCTATAGAGCATCCTAGGGATGCTGCCCTATGGAATTGTGGTGACCTCATCTCTGCTCCTTGCCTTCTCTCGTGTCTCTGCCTGCTTCCTTCTACACTGTGCAGGGCTAATCTTTCCAAAATGAACCCACTCTTCTGCTGTGCCACGTCCCTGCTCACCCCAACCACACAGCTCACAGAACCTACAGTTGCTCTCCACTGCCTTTGACAACTGCTGTCTCCCACCTGCTCATCTTTGCAACACAACCTGAACTTCCCCAACACTGAACCTGTGCTTAAGCTACCCTCTCGCTGCAGGGGCACAAGGTGCCTTTGTATTTCCATATCTATGCCAGGACCTTTCAACCTCCTCACCTTATCCACATTTGGGGCTAGATAATTCTTTGTTGGGACCCATGCCCTTTGTGTCAAAAGGTGTTCAGCAGCAATATTAGTCTCTACCCACAGAATGACAACAGCATGTATCAGCTGTGACAACTACAATTGTCTCAAGATTCATAAAGTCCCCTAAGAGCCAAGCAACATCATGCCTCTTTGAGAATCTCTAGCCCAGGTGCTCTACAATGTCCCCTCAGTTGCTCAGGTCTGCCATTGATTGTATTATTTACGTTTATATCTGGAATTCTTCCAAAGGCTCATGTGACAAAGGCTTGGTCCCCAACTCATGGAATTGTTTGGAGGTGATGGGATCTATAAGAAGTAGAGCCTATTGGACACAGTCAGGCTACTGGGATGTACCCATAAAGGGGATATTCGATCTCTCTCTCTCTCTCTCTCTCTCTCTCTCTCTCTCTCTCTCTCTCTCTCTCTCTCTCTCTCTCTCCCTCCCTCCCTTTCTCCATCTCAGCTGCCATAAGGAGAGAAGCTATACTTTGCCACACTCCCCACCATCAAGTTTGCCTCACCACGGGCCCATAGACAATGGAACCAAGTGGTCATGGACTACAACCCCTGAAACTGTGAGCCAAAACAAAACATCTCTTTTTAAAGTCAGTTTTCTCAAGCATTTTGTCACAGTGGCAAAATGTTCTCAGTCCCTCTTCCTGGCACATGAATATGTCTTTGACTCATCTTATGTAGCTTCTGTGGTTTTCCTGTCTTCTCATCCCTGCCATGACCTCTGAGGATACCCAGCTGTCTCCTCACGCCATCCCCATGTCTAAAGTCCCTTGTGGGAATCCCCGGTAGTGGCTCTGAATTTGGATCATGTAAACATTTGCAGGCAAGGCCTCCTCATCTATAAACTCATACAGTTCTGAGAACTGCACAGATCACCTACCCCACCCAGAGCTACTTTCTGCTTTTGAATAGCCCACTTTGTGGGCTGCATGAGGCTTCCCCTTGGACTTGGCTGGAGAAAGGGACAAGGAGAGAGGGAGGTTGGTGTTGGCTCCTGGCTTCCTCTTTTGGGTCATCATAGATGATTACATCCCTCAGTGAAGACCTCAGACCATGCCAGTTCTGCTACCCATTCTGTCTCGAGGGTTGGGTAGCTATTCCTTCCCATGCCCTTTGGAGTTTGGAAAGGTGAGTGGCGGTGCTCCATGTCACTACACTCACCTCTAACCTCCTAATAACATGCCCACACCTTTACTAAAGTCTCTTCAAATGACTCTATTTTCCACCAATACCACCAATTAAGAAAGACATTTCCTTGGGGTTTTTACAAGTCAGTCCCCCTGTGTCTCTGTCTCTCTGTCTGTCGGTCTGTCTGTCTGTCTGTCTCTCATCCTCACTCTCGTATTTTTTTAATGGTGTGTGTCTGTGAGTATGCACATGTAAGTGCGAGTGGCTGCAAAGACCAAGAGAAGGATTGGATCCGCTGGAGCTGGAGCTACAGGAAGCTGCGAGTCACTGGCCCCAGGTGCTGAGAACCAAACTCAGGCCCTCTGCAAACCAGCACGTGCTTTCACCCACTGGGCCATCTCTCCTGCCCTGCATGGTTTTGACCCCAGGTGAGACAGGCTATGCTTCACTATGCGTGCGTGCAAAGCTATACACTCAGCACTTGAATCTCAAGGAGAGTAGAAAGGGAGCCTCTTTAGTTCTTCCAGGCTTAGACTGCCTCCTAGAATGCACACAGAGAAGCCATTCACCACACAAGTGAGCTTTCATGTTGACGTTCACCGAGGGGCCTACTGAAAAACAATACTTACTGAAGGTCGGACAGTTTTAAACTGAAATAGAAAAGAAAATGTGGGCACATCCTGTCCACTGGTTTCTATAGGCTCCAAGCCCAGATCCAGGTGTAAATTCCAAGAGCCCAAAGTATTCTCTATGGGGCTGGCTCTCAAAGAAACATGGCTTACACCAGCACACATCCAGAGCTGTACTCCCCCACCCCCACGGCTCTGAGCACCTGGAAAGCGAGCCCTTCTGTGGGCTTTCCATTCACTGCAAGGATAATGTCTCCAGCTGCTATGGCTCCGTGCTCTTCAGCTGGCTGCCCAGGAAAGACTGTCTTAATCCTTACAAGGTGGCTCTTCGGGTGGCTGCGGTTTCCTCTCTCCATCTGTACGAAACTGAATCCCAAGCCATAGCTATTCTTCTTTAGCTTGACCTCAAACTTAGGACCTGCAACATGGGATTTCATGAAAACAGACCCTTCAGTGTAGTGCAACTCGCCAGCCTTGACCGTGAGTCGTCACAGAGATGAGATGCTTCCGCTTTGCAGGGAAGTGTTTCATGTGCTAGCTTTGATGATGGATTCCATCACACACATTATAGGTCAGTGCTGCCCACAGAGTCTAAGTTGTAAATACAAACCATAAAGGTCCTATCAAAGCAGCTACGTGTTTTAAAAATGAAAGAAAACAGGTAAGGTTGAATCATATTTAAGTGAATGGTATTTAAGTCGATACAGATGCTCCTCAAATTTCAAGGGGATTGCATCCTGACAAATCCTGTGCAAGATGGAACGACTGTGTTGAGAGTGCACTGAAGGAACCTAACTTCCCCAGCATCCTAGCTTAGCAATACAGCCTACTGCAGTTTCCCCTGGCAACTGTGGTACTAAGCCACATCTCACCACCATTTCCCGGCATCTCAATGAGAGACTCAAGCTCAAAATATGCTCTCTTTTGAATATGTGTGACTATCATACCCTCATTATGCCATGTCACAGACTGTCAGCATGTCCAAATTACTACTGCATAGGTATGGAATCGGCACAGATGATGACTAAGGTCATCTTTATACTTCTCACAGACTAAGGCTTTGCACTCTACTGCACTCTATCCACTTGGGTTGCCACATTTTAAATGTTCAACAGTCAGTCACATATGGTGAGTGACTGCCGAATTAAATGTTTAAATATAAACAACCGAATTTATATGTAAGGACGGGGCTTTAGACATGCGCCATCTGCTTACAGCATCAAGTAAAAACTTATCACATATAGATTGCAACGTGGGATCTTAATAGTGTTTTAGTTCATGCAACATGAAATTTTAGTAAATGGATAGTAGTGACAGTCAACTTGGAAGGATGTTCTAGCTGCCATTTTGCTTAGCCATGTCCACTGACCAGTCACTTCTAGACGCCAGAGCTGGACACAGCCTTGGGCAGCTAGGGAGGCTGGTAACCAAAAGGAGCTTCTGGATTCTTCTGGTTTGTCTTCATTAATTTAGAAGGTAAATGTGAACAGAGCGACAGAGCCTTGGCTTGTAAGTTTTCACTGGAGCAAGAATGAAAATAGCTGAAGCCGAGAGTGAGGTCTGTGGTATACGCACGTCTGCAATGACCACACAGGCCTGAGCTGCTGAGCGTTTAGCTCACTGTTCAAAGGCTCTACTTGGAGTGCACAGAGGAGGTAAAGGGAGAAGAGGCAGAACTGATTTAAGGACGATGGCACCACCAAGCACCCCACCTGCCTCACACCTCCTGTGGCAGGGCCATAAACCTCCCTGTGGAAGGGGTGGGATATGGCTACACTCCAATCCATGCTGTTCTACAGAAGCAGCTCTTTCCTGACAGGAGAAAAAAACCACACAGACGTGCAGAGCGGTGACCCAAGAGATGCAGTAGCCTGGTAAATGACGCCACTAACAAGGCTAGGTTCCTGATGGCCTTGTCGCCCTGTCTGCCTGATCAGCGCTGAGATGGCTTTGCTACAAGTGCCTGGCAGGCCCATGGAACCTATTGTACCTGAACATACCTGACCTTTCACGTCAACTCCATTCCTTAATGTTTATGTGCAAACATTAATGATCAGGAAACTGCACAAGGCTTGGGGGTAGGGTGGGAATTCTTGGTGGTGGCAGTCATTTGGGCACTTCTGTTTTTCAAAGAACGTTATCCACTAGCTTGGATGATGATCATGAGCAACAGTGGTGTGTGTGTGTGTGTGCGTGTGTGTGTGTGTGTGTGTGTGTGTGTGTAACCCAGAGGAAGTCTCCCTGCCTTTCCCTTTGACTTGACAACTCTATAGCAGTATATAATGATATGACAATAGTAACACTCAATTTTCTCTCCTCTTACCATCTGTCACTGAGACACAGCTCGCAGCTCTGCCAGGTCCTCCTGTTACCAGGGAAACAGCCATGTGCTCGTCTCCCATCCTGCCTTCAGCTGCAGGACACTGTGGTGCAGCCCTGGGGCCTCTTCTCTCTAAGACCAGCTGTGCCACCTAGAAAGACAAGTGGACAAACTCAGCTCACGCTTTACACGGCAACCACAGATGCTTCTTAACTTGTTGGTGCTCCCAACCAGCTGCTTCGTCTAATTCTCAACTCCACACTAGCTCTCACTGGGATACAGACAGGCAGACCCAAGTGTAAGTAGACAAGCACTGCTGAGGGTCACACGTGTGCCTCCATTTCAGCACACACACTAGCACACACACATCGCTCGCTCTCCCCTCCCCTACTCATTCTCCTTAAAGCATCCTTCCCCTTGTGCACGCTCCTTCAGAACATGGGGTCATCCCCCTAGAAACTTCTCAAGGACCGCACTTGGAGTCATCCAGCTGTTCCCTTCTGCCTCCATGACCACTTGATTTTAAAGCTTATGAGTTCTCCAGCAAAAAAAAAAATCTACCTCTTCAGGGTGCCTCCATTCCCTCTCCACAGCCAGGGGCACTGCAGTAAGCTTGACTCTGGCTCACTGGCCCATTTCCATTTCTTTAGTCCAGTCGCAGCATGGCTACTAGCGGACTTGTCTAAGACACAAATCTGAACCTGCAATATCCAGTTTAAAGTCCCCCAGTATCTCCCATCACCTGAATCCCAAAGGCTTGGAATGACATCCCAGGCCCCCGGCTGGCTGATGGGCCCTCGCCCCATCTGTTTGCCTGGCTCAGTTTCTTATAGTTCCCCATAGCACCTCATGCTCTCATTACCCAGAACAGCTCAAAACCTGGACGTCACCAGGAAGCTGATTAGAAATGCCAGGCTCCCGTTTGGAGCACTTGACCCTGACTCCATCCTTCTGCTACAACTGTCTTTCAGCACCAGGCCCATGGCCCCACAGTGGAGAGTCCTACTTGTCGTTGTGCCAGTGTCCAGACCTATCTTCTCTAACCACGTACATTAGTGAAAGCCTAGTAAGCAGACAGCACTAATTAGCTAGGAGCCCTTCCCAGGGTATGAGAAGACAGAGAGACCTCACCTGGACCTGGCAGCTGGGCAGAAGGCCCTTGAAATCCTTTCTTTCCCTGTTAACTCCTCCATCTCCAAGAGGAAGCTATAGCAATATGTATCTCGGGATATTGGAGCAATTAAAAAGCTCCAATGTGAGGCAGAGGACAGAGCCCAGTGGCGATACTGGGACTCTGCCTGGGCGTCATGCAGGCCAGGGAGCCCGCTGGTCCTGAATGTACACCTCACCATAGTGGACAGAAACCCAGAACAACCCGGCTCAGGTCCTGGTGGGTGTAGGCACAGGGAGACAGACAATGACATAAACAGGGGGAAGGGGGTCATTGTAAAGTGTGAAAGAGAAAGGGTCTGAGTGCAGTTGGATGCCCTGGTCAATGGAGTTGGCATGAGTGTGAGTATAGCCAGTGCTAGCCTGCAGGAGCCTCTGTCCTCCCTCAGTTCTGTTCTGCTGTCTAAATCAAAGCAAGCAACTATAAGCTTTCCAGAGCTATTTAAAGGGTGTGAGGTTTTCTACTTTAGAAACAGCTGTCTGCTACCTCCTGGGTTTCACATTCTCACAGAAAAGCGGTGGTAAGATGAAAAGTGAAAAGGGGGAGAAAGATGACTAAAAAGTCCTTTTTTGTTTCTTGGCTACCTCATTCCTACCTAGAGGCAGCTGTAACTTCTGATGTTCTAGAAAGCTCTGAAAGTAAGAAAGGGTCCCCATTAATGATGTACTTACCTGCCCAGGGCCCTTGAGGCACTGCACAGCCTGCTTGTGTGTGAGGCCACACAGACTCACTCCATCCACCTGCAGAAGCCTGTCACCTGGGAAATGAATGCTTGTCATGTTTCCTGTCCCCCAGGGATGCAAGAAGTCCTCTGTTAGGCTCCTGCCTAGGGCTCAGGAGGCAGAGCTGCCTGGTACCCCTGGGCTCAGCGAGAGCCTTCAGGAAGCTGAGCATTGGCTGCCTTTCTGATCACCCTGTGCCTGTTCCTGGGGCATACAACAGAGCAAAGACATGAAAGTCTGTCTATTATTAGCTCACAGAATGGCCAAGCAGGTCTGGGCACCCTTATCTTTCCTCCTGTTTTCCTGTGAAACTGTTTTTTAAAACATTTTCAACTTGCTCGGGGGTATTATTTATATCCCCAAGATGCTTTCTATTTAAAAAAAAAAAAGTCATGAAGAGACCATAGTTATTGTTAGAGATTCTCAAATTCAAGAGGAAACTGAAATAAACAATATCTTTGGTGTCTTTTGTTGTTGCTGTTCAATTAGGGCAGTTTCAAGGAAAATAAAAATCACTCCTTTCCTTCAGAGCAATGAGAAATGATTCCAAGAGAAGTCTAACGATGCTCCATGTTAAACTGGGGCCATCAATGTCAGTTCTGTTTTCTAAGGAAAGGCAAAGAGAAAGGTCATAGCTCATGACATCCCCTGTGCTATAGAGGGGTCATCAGTACCAGCCCTGTCTCCCTAAGGAGTACCCTTTTCCAGCAGCGAGCTTCTCTTAAAAGTTCTACCCAACGTTTATTATGAACTTTAAACTACTGCCAAATGATCAGGTGGGTGAAGCAGGCAAAACCCTCCCTTCCCCAGACAGAGAAATCAGGTCCCAGAGAGACAGAAGGCTCTAGAGCTGAAATGAGCAAGGCCTGAGCTGTCCCTCTCAGCCAGGGTTCAAAGCCAGCTAAAGCAGAACTCCCAGCATGACGCAGCCCTTACCCTGTAGGATCTGCCCTTCCCTGGCAGCTGGGCCTCCAGGAATGATGGATTTCACATAGATTCCTCCATGAGGTACGCTGGTATTAATGCCACCCTAAAAAATACAAAGGCACAGTTACAACCCATCTGCTCCCTCTTGGGTGCTTCCCACCCTCCCTCAAAGGAGAAGCGACCTCGTCCAGCTACGATCTATCCCACTCTGATAGTCTTCTGCATTTTCCCAGACAAACTCTCCTCACCAGTGAGCAAGAAGGTCAGATTGATACAGACCATAGGACAAAACCAAGCCAAGCCAAGGCCCAGCTGGCGCACAGCGTGAGTTCTGTAACCAGAGTAGTGTACGGTGCACAAAATCTGTCTAGGCAACAAGTAGCATAGGTTAGGCTTGCTCTAAGGACTGAGGACTTGTTTTTGGCACACCTTGGATGTTTCCACGTTTGCTTGTGGATATAAATTCAGGAGTAAAAATAAGTTTAAACTATGTAGTACCTTGAAATTCATATTTATTTATTTATTTATTTATTTTTGAGACAAGGTCTTTCTATGTAGTCAAGGCTGGCTTTGAAGCCAGGACATCTCCTACCTCCTAAATTGTAGAGTTACAGGCATGTGCCACCATGCCTGACTCTGCACTTATTTTTACTAACTTGACAATAAAGCATGACCCTATAGGTCAAAAGATCAAGATCCAAAGTTGCCTCTTTCTTCCAACTTACTTTACGTAGTAGACATTCATTAGGCAGATATTTTATCAGCGCTATTTCTAATTCTTCTTCAGTCTTTTACTCCTTCCCTGTCTCATTTCCCACTCCACTACTAATGATACAGTAATAACGAACATATGCTCATACACCTCTGTTTACTTTTCTCCACACTTGTATAGAATTCAAAATGGACAGCCAAGCCAGTCAGCTGAATGACTCTGCTTTAGTTTGGATCTTGAACCTCCCGCAAAGGCCTAGTGCTACAGCTTAGCCTTTGGCCCGGTGTTATCGGAAGGTAGTGGAACCTGTAAGCGTGGAGCATCATGGGAAGTCTTTAGGTCACAGGCGTGAGCACCTAAAGAGAAGACCACATTCTCCCTCTTTCCTTCACTTCCTGGCCACCAGAGAGTGGCTTTATCTAGCCCATTCTTCTGCCAGGATATGCTGCCACAGCCCCAGAGCAACAGAATCTGCCAATCATGAATGGAAACCTCTAAAACTACAGGCCAGAACGAACCTCTTCACTTTGTAATTCGATTATATATCTCGTGTTTGTTATCACGGTGGAAAACTAATTAACGGACTCTATGGGCTAATGCAAGCCTATGCAGCAGACTCAAGACTCCTCTGAAAGTATATTTCTAGCAATGCTAGCGTAAAACTTCAAAGTGGCCAGGTGCCAGGAAAGGGCCTGTGATCCATGCACGATCCGGCTGCAGCTGTGAACTCACACGGCTTTCCTTGCTAGACTTCAGGCTTTTAACCCTCTGAGCTTGCAGGTGAACAACGCAGTTCACACATCCCAGGGAAATGGGCGTACGTTCATTTCACACTATATAGTAGTCTTTGTGTTTTATTAACAAACACAGGTCAGTCAAACTCAGCTAGGTTGTGTGTTGTCCAAAACAGAGGCTCACAGTCAGTTTTCTCTATATAGCTTTCTTCTCAATAAATACCTGATAGAAACCTTTCCATGGGGGCGGAGCTAATGCTGACTCATTTGTCTTAGGGATACCAGCTTAGTCTCCTTGCACGTGTGCCAGACTGTGTGCAACCTTTTCCCAGTCGATCTGTACTCACTTTCTTCGATGCATTTGTCATGGTCAGCAACACAACATTCAACGCCTTCACATGCACAGTCTTACTTAGTGGGAGCCACATGTCTCTGTCTGTGTCCCAGGGATATGTGGACCATGTCATTACAGTAGATATTGCCAGCTCGCGTCCCAATGCGAATGTGCATGTAATTATTCCCGTTGCCAGCAGCACAGTGTGACACTACCCTTTTCTATTTCACACCAGCTATATTTGGCCAAGCTGACAGTTTTACAATCTAAAGTTTCCCTGTAACTTGCTTGAATGCTCCCAGAGCTTTTCATGGGCTTCAATGCCCTTTATTTATTTAATGACCATTTGGATTTAAGTGAGACTTTTCAATCTTTATTTTTGAAATGAAAATTCTCCAAAGAAAATCAGTGGTTTTGCTAGTCAAAAGAAATCACCAGTTTCCTCTTGGCATATGCATATGCATATATCTGAATAATCTAAAATTTTTGAGAAAATGCTGTGTTGTTTGGTGTCATGTGACAGGATTGTTTTGTCAAGCCAAGAATAAACTGACCAGACTTAGTCTCTGCCTGTCAGTCCCTATGGGCTCATAAGCCTTATTTCCTGGTGTTAATCATCTGCTGGAGGGTCAGCAATTCAGGGTTCCTTGCTCTACACCCACAAGGGAAGCAAAGGGTGCAGCTTACCAGTCATCATCCCTTGGGTTACCTGGGAAATGTTGCAATACCTTTGACGTTTCCTTACATGCTGGGAACTGTCATTCTCTTTCTTGGAATCCAGCCATGTTATCACCGAAGTCCTGCCCTAACCCAAGGTCTTTAAGTAATAGGTCATATTCAGTGCTCACTAATACAAACAACGCCTTCCAAAACGGGGCCTCTGAATCTGTGTGCAGCGTCTCTGTAATCCCCATTTCCCATTCCCTTGGGTGGTTAGTTGCGTGGGGGATCCCTGCCTTACACATCTGCCAGGCTGTGCGTTACCCGCTCACCTTTTGTTTCTACCCGTGAAGCTCTGCCTTCCTGACCTCTCTTTTACAGTCCAGCTTGAGCTTGGAGCCAGACTAATTAACCCGATTTCTTCTGCATTAGCTCCTTCTACTGTTGTTCTTCCTTAGGCCCTGCCCACAGCACAACCTCAGGCTGCTCTGCGTCTCGCAGTTTGTCTTTCAATTCTCCTCCCACCCAGGAAGCTCAGTTTACCCCTTACATACAATGTGCACATTGTCAGAGTAGAGTGCCCTTCAAGGCTCTGGGGGGATACTGTTTTACTGCTTTCCAAGTTACTAAAATGTCTTACAGTCACACTGAATCCAAGCGTCCCGTCTTCCTTAACCAGCTCCACGAAGTAGATTTCACCAGCTTTGGTTCCTAGAGGTGATGGGGGACAAGAGGCAGTGCCCTGTCACAAACAAACAGAAAAACAGAGCCATGAGACACCTTCCCTACACCTGCGGCAGATGCTCAGCTCTCATACACTGCTAGGAGCTCGCAGCGTTGCCCCCAGAAAGAGCATGAGCCTAGAGAGACATCTCCAGCTTTATCAGTTTCTTTACATATGATCTTCTATAACTCTCAGACTCTCTGACCTCCATTTCATAGTCCACACGTGGCCTCTAAGAGCATCTCCTAACTGTGACTACGAATGTGCTGGGACACGGCAGGGGATGAATAACTGCAGATCCCTCCTGTCTGCACTCCCATGGAAAACATCTGTGTTGGAACTGAAGCTGTTCAAATACTTTCTGGGTCACTCAACATGTGATGCCAGCCAAGTACAGGATCTGGCTACCAGATGCACAGCAACTTGTTGAGTCAAAAGCAAACCTTAGGAGAATTTCTGACCATTCCTCACAAGACTAGTCATGTTATGATTGATTTTTTTTTTCAGTAGTTGAAGGCTTTATGAAAAAGACCATACTCTGTACTGGGCAATTTCATTGGTACTTGTGACAATTACCCATGTAAGACTTGTTTATCCATTCAACTAGTTATGCAGCATTTATTGAGCACCTATTATGTCCAGGGTGCTGCGGTTAGAACATCTCCTCAAAAAAAAGCATCCTTAAATGTAACTACTACCAATATAATATTAAGAGATGAAACTTGCATAGTGATTAGGTCATGAAGGCACAGCCTCATGAGTGTATTGCTGTGGGACTGGGCTGGGTGTCTAGGCACACTCTCCCCCACGTCATGCCTCCTGTCACAGCATGACACAACGCAATACCTTCACCAGGTATGGCTCCTTGATCTGGGACTTCCCAGTCACCAAATAAGCCATCGTTTGTAGTTCAGCCATTCTGTTCTGGCAATGGAAAGGAGAGGAAGGGCATGGAACTACTGTGCAAATCGCTGGAGATGCTGAGGAGGCCCACCTGCCCACGCTGCACCACTGCCTAAGGCGCCTGGGGCTTTTAGCAAGGCCATTCCCTATCAGATGACCAGTAACTTCTATGATAATAAGTTCATGTGGATGTAACAAAGGGATTGTCGTCACCTGGACACCCAGAAATGCCGCTAGTATGGAGAAGAACTGAGATGCAAAGCCAGGTCTAGCTGGAACATAAGCCCAAAGGCACATCTGGATTCCAACACGGTGTTCTGAACTGATGCACCACTGCTTCTAGACAGGAAATGTGCCCCGCCCCCCCATCCCCCACTCCCCCCATCCCCTGCTGCCCCTAGGCTCTCTTTGCTTTGAGATTCCTAGTCTATGTTGGAATATATAACTAACTCATGGGGAAATAAATAAGCTGAAGTAAACTAAAAATAATCATTTCAACAGAAGAGCTTTCAAAGAGATCACTGTATAACAGAGAAAGTGCCGCTTCTTCCAAAGACTACACACTCCTTGATTTGGAAAGGTTTTTGTACAAACACTGAAACTTGAGGAATGAAAGAACTTCCATGGGTGAGATCCAAAGTGGCTACTACACCACTGGTGACCTGGCCACAAAACTGGACACATGATCCAAAAAAAGCCCATTTGATACAGGTCCTGTAGCTGTTCAGTCCCCACTCACCTGCCCCTAAAACCAGCTTACAGGTGTCCCACCACAAAAGTCCCAAACACAGAAAGGTGCCTTCTAAAGAAAAGCCTGAGAGCATGGTTTCTGCTCTGGAGTCCAACTCTATAGATTCAGGTGTCAGATCTGCTACTGACTCCCCAGAGGCTTTAATACAACCTTTCCCCCCTTGGGTAAAACACTACAGTGGGGGTTGACTGTCATAACTTCCTCGTGTGACTGTCATCCAGCTTTCATGAGGTCACTACATAAAAAATCCAGGGAACCACTGGACACATAGGCAGGTGACTATTGTCCTTACTATTCTCTGCTGACTCTCTACATCCAGTTTTTGTTTGTTTTTATCTAAGGCAAACTCTCACTATGTAACCCTGCCTAGACTTGAACTTGCTATATAGATCAGGCCTCTGGCCTCAGGTTCCCAAGTGATTAGGGGGTGAGCCTTCAAGTTCAACTGCATCCAGCTCATCACGCCCAAGCTGTCTGAATGAGCACTGCAGCCAACTAAGAAGACGCCAACATGAATAGAGCCAGGATGCATGCCAGACCTTGGTGCTTGGGTACAGAACATGCTACATCATAATAAAGGCACTCAGCACACCGATTCTCCTAAGTTTAAGGGACCTGTGGGACAGTATGAGTGGGCAGGTCGCCGGTCTCCTCGGGCCCCTGAAGCCTATCATTAGAACCAAGGATTTTTCTTTCTTTCTTTCTTTTTAAGATTTATTTATTTATTATTATGCATACAGTGTTCTGCATGCATGTGTACCTGCAGGCCAGAGGAGGGCATCAGATCACATTATAGATGGTTCTGAGCCACCATGTGGTTGCTGGGAATTCAACTCAGGACCTCTGGAAGAGCAGAGAGTGCTCATAACCTCTGAACCATCTCTCTAGGCCCAGGAACTAAGGATTTTCTAACCTTTCCCTGCGTGAGGAATAAGGCCTTCATGTGAGAAATGCCTTCTCTGTACCTGGAGGACTATGCTCCCAAGACTAAGAGTCAGGGACACAAGGAATTGAACAAACTGCCTCACTAAGTGTCCTCCAGTTGGCTCATGCTTTCACCTTAGTCACAGTTCCCCACAGTCCTCCATCGACACCAAACCTTCTATAGAACACACTTGGGTTAACTGTGTCTTTGGGGCTGCATTTCCACACAAAATCTCCTGGAAACCATATAATCAGTAAAGGTATGTGTTCTTCTTTGGTCAGCATGCCTTTGTTACAAGGATCTTATCCAGTAAACGAAGAGGAAAATATTCCTTCTGCATACTGGGCACAGCACGCTTCTCTGGACTATGGCTGAGAGAACTATCTATTTTGTTCTTTGCTGTGTTGGCCTCTGGACAGAACCCAATACATATGCAGTGGTTGACAATTGTTTGTGAAGTGAAAGAATGCATGCCTGGTGAAGCAACTGAGTCCAGAGAAAGCAGCGGCCCCACCTGGGCTGGAAACAGCACTGCAGTGTCAGTTTGTCCTATGGATATGCAGGACTAGTCCTCCCTTGGTGACAGTTCAGAAGCAAACTACTTGGATGCCATGGTATAGTAATAGGCTCAGGCACAATTTTCCCCCAATCCTTTGACCAAAGTGACAAATGCAAACATCTGCTTAACAATGGGCTCAACTTTCATCTTTGAGGTCCTTGTGGACAGATATGACACTTCTACCCCCACAAGAGAAATATGGAAGACACAGAGCAACTCAGCTGCTTCAACCAGGGTCCCCCAAAGAACAAGAAAGTGCACGCACTCCAGGCAATGGAAGACAGTTCATACCAGGCCTGTTTCAAAGATCTCGGCAGTGTTTAGAGAAAGCAGTGAACAGCAGCTGAGTTCCTGCGGTAGGTACAGCAGACACTGGGGCCGCCCTGGGCCTGGGTTTGCAGCACGCATGTGGCTAATGAAACCAGGAATTCATTCTACACTAAGAGTGCTGCTCATCACTGAAGGGAAGGCCACCTATGTCAACACAGGGCCAGAGGCATGCTTATCCCCATTTGTGGCAGACTTTCAGGCTCTTGTCAAAGCCTTTTCCAGTCAGAATCAACTGGAGGAGCCTATGAACATCAGCTGCCAGAGACCCAGAGGGGGGAAAAAAAAAAAGTGGACCTGGGAGACACTGGGAGTACTTGCCTACTCAGTAACCAAGGAGACAGCATGTGATGCACAGCAACGACAGGAGCCAAGGCCTTGCTTTATCTTCTTGCTCCATTAAGCAATGGTAAGCACAAAGTTATTTAGCTACCAGCTCAAGGGCTGATCAGAAGTCAAGATTATAAGAGGCCTAGTGGTCCATGCCTTTCCCTCAGCACCAATCAGTTCCCTCCTGTTGTCATCATCAGAAACAGTTCTAATAGGCAAATAGGAACATTAGAAACTCTGAGCTGGGCCCTGATGTCCCAATGCAGTACCTCTGCCTGCTCTCCATGCTACCAGCTTGTAGCTGCTTGACATGGCACATGGAGAGCACAGGACGTGGGACCAGGGCTGGACTCGCAGACTAGAGGATAAGCATCTTTAATGATAGAGGGGAGGGTGAAGGCCCCTGCCTGCGTGGTGAGCTCTGCACCTGAGCCATTTCCGGTCCTCTGACGTTTCTGTCCTGGTCATATGTGTGTGTTGACTGTCTTCCCATGTGTCCATGGCTCAGGATGCCTGTACATAACATGCCAGATCTTGCTATGCTGCTCTTTTCTTCACTGGAGATATTTCCACAAACACCTACGAAAAAGAAGCCAAGAAGTCACCGCTTAGACAGCCAGCATATCAGCGGCATCCTATATGAGACACAGAGTTCTCCTTGAGTGACAGAGAGAGAGTTTATAGTTGCAGAGGATGTTATGAGTTCAGCATTTCATGAAGAATGGTGCACCTAGAGTACAGAAAGGGAACATTCTGGATGTGACTAGATACATAAATAGAAGTCACTTGTGTGACTTCCTAGTTATGATAACATGGGAGCAAGGATAGCAAAGAATGCCAGCTGCTCTTTATTAAGCTTCTGTCGTTTGCATGATGGGAGGAGAGGAGAGAAAGAAAAGAGTTAAGGAGAAGAGAGTAGAAGGGAAGAGAGGGGACAGGAAGGGGGGAAGGAAGAGAAGGGGAGGGATGGGGAAGGGAAAGGAGGGTGATAAGTTCTTTCTATCTTCTCAACAGGCTACCAAGAAAATGTCTTCTCACTTTAATTAGAATCACATTAATTGTTTGTTTAATTGATTAGTTAAAAAAGAATCAAAAGGATGAACTAGTTTGTCCCAAATGCCATATTCAACATGTGGGGCTTCTCTTAACCCTAACCTTCAACACAACTATGTGGAGCACATGTGTTACCAGCATGTGACACAGAGACCAACATGTAGCATCCTTGGGGTATACTTGGTAATACTAGGCTCTGGGCTCCTTTAAGTGAAGTCTGGCCAAGAGTTCCTGCTCATGCCAACTGGCATAGAACAAAAAAAAAACAAAAAAAAAAAAACATGAGATGTGGATCAATCAGTAGACCCTGGAGTAAAGTAACTATCATTTCTGGCCTTTGATTTCTTTATATCTAAAATAGATAATGTTAGTAGCATAATACTGCAGGATTAGTGAAACAGATTATTCATAGACTGAGGCCTTTATGTGTGTATATACATATGTTTGTACGCACACACACACACACACACATATTTATACAAATATATACTCTCAAATACATATATAGATTGGTGTATATATAAATCATCAAATATATTGACTGTCAGTGTGCTAATTCAATATCAATGGCTCAACAGATGTGTGCTGGAGAAAAGAGGCATGATAAAGTTTCTTTAGACCTGGAGGTGGGAACATATGAGCAGACTTACTGCTTTGATACAGCTTGCTTGCATCCAGTGAAGTACATGTGCTTAAATGCTGCATCAGTTGGATTTAATAAATTTGGTCTTGAGCAATCCAAATATAAGGCTATTTGGTATACAGTAAGTGGGGAGGGTACCAGCCTGGTCTATAACGCCATATTCCTGATCATTTTTCTCAGAGCCCACTGTCATCGTCCTTTGGGCAGTATTGCAAACATCTGTTCACTTTTTTCCCATGCCCTACATGAGAGCAGAGGATGGGACTTTAGACCTGAAAGCCAGACTATCCTGCTGTGCCCTTTGTGACAGAAGTATAAGCTAGGAGTCATGGGTAATCGTGATTGACAACTTGATAAGATCTGAGAGGCAGGCCTTTCCTCAGAGTGAGCGGCACCTTCTGACTTTTCGAGGGAAGGTGGTAGCACTGCTCACTTCCTGCACCTTCTTGTCTTGTCTCTGAGTACCTGTCCTCAGCACTGCAGTGGGAACTGAAGACCAGCAGCTTCCCAGGAAGCCTCAAGGCCTTCAGTGACAAATGGGGCAGCTGAAGCCCTCCAGCCTCCTGGGTACTGTCCTCAGCCTCTGCGGCGTTCAGGCAGCCACTGTTGTCCAACCCATCCTGCATCATTCAAGCCAGTCTGAAAACCACGCCCTTTTGTAGTACATAGTATTCTATCAGTTCCATTCCTCTAGAGAGCCCTGACCTTCTGTGCATGATTACAACTCAGTTTACAATACATTTTTCATAACTGCTCATAACAGCTGTTAGCAACTGGCTCCTAGTGTCCAGTCTAGAACAGCTACCTTAACAGGAAACCATCACTAGACCTCTCGTCTCAGCAGTGGACCAGCTTAGGGGAAATACCAACTGTAGCAAGGTTATGTTACCAACAAGGAACTGGGCCACCACAGGGAGATGGTATGTAACTCCCAGACAGTGAACACACTGGAATATACAAGACTATAGTTAGAGCACTGTAGATTTTGGACACTAATTTTTAACACCTTGACCATTATAGCAGGCTGCCCTTGGACTACACTGAACTGTGATTTGATCATCTGGTATTACTCCCTGACAACACAAGAAGTGAACTGAATGCCCACAAAGGGGAGAATGTAAAAGGAAAATGCAAAGATTACTGCCCTGCTTCAGAAAGAGCTATCGGTGCTGTAGCATCTAACAGAGACAGTGATCCTGAGGCTGGCAGGATTGGGAGTGCTGGGGCTGGCCCCCGAGACATTGTGAAAGACCTTAGTGCTGCTACCTGCAGTAAGGGTGAGAGAAAGCTACCTGGTGACAGCATGTGCAAGCGTGAGACTGGTTTTCCAAAGGCACAGTAGGTGGGAAGTCTGCATTTAGAGATGAGCCTGAGTTTGCAGGCCACCTCCTTACAAAATCACCCAGCCAAAAAGCATCACTGGTCCTTAGTAACCAGGGTGAGAGGGAGACATCCAGTGTGTGGTCCTTAGTAACTAGTTCCTCCATTCCCTCTACAAAAACTCCCCACCAAACTGCCCCAAGTAAACAATATTGTCCTTTGGCCTATGCTTAGCTGTTGTGCTTTAAGTCAAAAGATGAAAAAAAACCAACCCTTACCCAACAAAGATTTTAGGGGTGGAGGAGTAGCTACACATGTAAGAATACTGTGCCTACGGTGCAGAAGCAGACTGCCCCTCCCCAGCTGCGTAGGTGGCTGCTACACCTGAGCCCAGCTGTAGACATCTTGGACTTGAATGTCAGTAAGAACTTCCTCTTCATCAGCAAGGAGAGTGGGCAGAAACAGCACACTGAGTGTATCCAGCCACAGCCAATGAGGAGGTTGCTGCCTTTCAGGGAGACATGCAATCCTGGGACGCCACTCTGCCCCTGAGGTTTCACAGCATAGTGATTAGTGCCACTGTGTTGCCTCTTTGCAAGTCATGACTGTGCTTGCAGAGAGCCACACTGGAGACCTACATGGAGCTTTGTGCTCATGGCAATAACAGAGGAGACATAAGATGAAATGTACCTTTTGACTGGGAAATGATTAACTCTATGTCGTCAGGAGAATTCTGGATCATTCTAACAGCCATGTTGAATGTGAAGCCTTCCAGACTGATGTGATTCAAGGCTAGTATCTTCCCTCCTGGAAGAAAGAAAGAAAAAAAGAAAACAAACAAAAAACTTCAATTAACCCCAGCAAGGAAATAAGAAAGGAGGTAACTTAAAACATCTCTGGTAATTTGACTTAGCGTGTACCTGGTTTGATCTTTTTAGCTTTTTCTGCTGGTCCCCCAGGTATAAGGGAAGATATGAAAATGCCAGGTTCTGCTTGGTCTCCATCTTCTCCCTCGTTAATGACAAAACCTGTAATGCAAGACGGCGTTTAGTGATAAGGTGATATTTAATGACGCAGCAGCTCACAGAGCTACCAAGTGTTGATAACTGCCCCTGAGTGAAAGGTCTGGGGAAAGCCGAGTGCTCCCTGTAGCACCCACAGCTAATACTAGAAATGCAGCCTGCCAGCACAAGCTGGCTTGGTGGCCTGAACCTGTGTGTGTGTGTGTGTGTGTGTGTGTGTGTGTGTGTGTGTGTGTTTCATATATGTGTAGGTTCACATGCATGTGTGTGCACGTGTATGAGGAGCCCAGCGTTTTACACTGCATGTCTTCCATATTGCTCTCCTCTTTATTACTTCATATATCTTTTCTTATATGTTTTCAGGGGTTTTGCTTTCATGTATGACTCTGCGCCACCTGCGTGCAATGCCTGTGGACATATGGTAATGCCAGAAGGTAGCACATCCCCTGAGACTGGAGTTATGCCCCCACACTGGAGCCATCATGTGAGCTTCAGCCCCTCCACTTTATTTATTGAGGCAGTCTCTCACTGAACCAACATAAAACCCACTGATGCAGTCTAATTAGCCAGCTGGCTGGAGGAATCCCCGTCTCAGCCGCCCAAGTGCCTGAATTACACGCAACACCACATGCACCCAACCTTTTTATATGGGAGCTTGGGATCCAAACTCTGCTTTCATATTGGCTTGGTGAGCATTTCATCAACAGAGCCATCTCCCCAGTCCCTGGACAGGTGATTTTAACCAAATACCCTGTCTCTATAACTTTTTTCCTACATGGTTTAAGGATTTTAAAATGTGGTTAATAATTGAAGATGAGAAAGATTGCCTACCCCTCTACATCACCAAGAACTGGAGAAAGGTTGGTAGGAGGTTTATGTGTGTGTGTCAGGGAGGGCGGGTGATCTTGGCCTTAAATGCACCTTGAAAATATTATCAGTGCCTGCGATTAATTCTTTGTCCCAAAAGTCTTAGTGTTCTTTTGAGGCACTGAAAGAAAGGAAAATGTGGAAGAGACTGTTGAAAAACCACAAGCAGGGAGAGAAGAGGCCAGATTGGGGAAGCGGAAAAGTCAAAGGGACTAACGGGGCCTGTTCTCCCTCCTCTGAGCAGAGCCTGGGCCTTGCCTTCAGGGAGCCACCTTACCAAAACCACGGCGTGGATCCCGCTTCAGTGTCACACACACAATGTCTTGGTTGGGTTCTTCCGTAAAGCTCTTCTGCCTGCTAGTCTGTGGCCCTAAAGGCAGAACCAAAGCATCCATATGTGAGTTTTCTTCCCAAATCAGTTGGAACCTAACAAAACACACACACACACACACACACACAGAGAGAGAGAGAGAGAGAGAGAGAGAGAGAGAGAGAGAGAGAGAGAGAGGCAGGAGCAAGTTACAGTATATCTCCTGCCACCCTGGGAACAGGTCACTGAGCATATGTCCCACTGAACCACAGCTGGGTCACTGTTAGTCAGGACAGAGCTGCAAGGGCAGAGACTATGGCAGTGTGGCCGAAGGTGGCCACTTTTTGCCATCACAGGCCCAAGGCAACAGGGCCCAACAACCAGGACTGATAACTCTGAAATCATGGGTAAAAGTAAACCTTTTCTCTCTTTCGTTTTTGTTTTAAGACAGGGTCTTACTATGTAGCCCTGGCTGAGCCAGAATTTGATAAGCAAACCAAGTTAGCCTTGAACTCACAGAGATCCTCCTGCCTCTGCCTTCCCACCTTTCTTCTTTTTAAATTGACTCCTCTCAGAATTTTTTTCTAATAAAGAAAAGCTAACATGGGTCTCTCCCAGTCACCGATGTACAGGGCCTGACAGCCCGGCCTACATGTCCTGGAGCAGTTCCCAAGCTTGTGTCTGGAGGAGACCCAAAGAAGGAGCTGAAAATTGTTTCTGGAAAGCTGGAGTCTTGGGGTAGGACACAACTTCTGTCATGGTTCTGATGGGACTGTGGTGACTGACCACCAAATCAATTCACATCGCCCCTCTCCGGGGACCACACCTGTGTCTGGCAGGTGGACAGTTTAGTTAATGCTTGAGATACGCAACAGTATCTAGATCTGGCGTCCAGGTGTCACATCCTCCAAGTGCCAGTACGTTCCTTAGTTATAGAGTCCCTGTCTTCACTTTGGACTGGGGACTTGTGGAGAAAAACACACTGCCCTCCCTGTGCATGCTTTCTGGGGAGCGCTGGGAGATAGAAGTCAGACCAGAACTTTGGGAACCACCTCCCTCAAACTATCACCTTCTAGAGTCACGCACCACCCAAGGCCACATGAAAATATTATCAGTGCCTGCAATTAATTCTTCTGCAAGAAGCCTTTTCAAATCAAACAAGTTTTGAGGATAATTTTTAAAGCGAAATGATTGTGGACTTTTGCTGGGAAACAAGCTGACGTGGTGGTTTGAAACGAAACACAGCATACAAGGCTCCTTTCCCTGCATCTGGCCAGGCCTTGGTCGGTACCTGTGCACATGCTCTGATCAGGTGTCCTAGAAAGAGGATGAGCTGGCTTCGGGATCAAACCGACGCGGTCCAGCTGTTCTCGGCCAGTATAAGGGCTGAGGGAAAAGATGGAAAGGTAGATCAGGTGCTCCTGGAAGGGACTTCTTGGTCACTTGTTGCTTTATCCCCAGAGATTCAGAAGATGCCTAGACAGTAGACCAACTCCACCACAGGCTGGTCTAGTGAGGAGGCTAACACAGGCAAGAACAGGGTTAGCGTCTCTGTCCCAGCCGGCTCTTCATAGTCATCCAGACCTCACATGAACCTCCACTGTCCACTTTAGTTTGCATGTGCAGGCACTCCAGAACCCCATTTCCTCAGCCATAAAATAAGAATGCTCTTCCGATGTCCCGGGCCCAGGAAGTAGCTGGACAGAGCTCTGATGTCTCTCCTGCTGTTGCGTTGTTTGCTCCTGTTTTCAGCTAAAAGTCTCTAGAAGGGCCAGGCACCCCCACATATGTTGTATCCCTCGGGGACTGCATACTCACCCATCCTGTCAGTACAGGGGAGTTGGATGCCCCTTTGCCACACAGGAAGCTTCTGTGCAGGCATTCACCTGGCTAAATATGCAGTGGCACGGTTTGGATATATTTTGTTTCCCAACGGCTCAAGGGTTCTACTGTTGAATGTTTGGTTC